>NC_135525.1:3723276-3768276 GCF_051989575.1 Stigmatopora nigra | reverse complement strand
TCCCCAGGAGTTATTTGACAGAAACTCCACTGGTGATATTTCAGTAGGTTGGACAGGGTATCTCAGAAGGAAATCCAACTCAGCAGGGGTAATTTCTTTGTTCATTAAAAGAATCTGGAGAAACAACAGATATAAAAAGAAATATTGGACAGCATTTTGATGCGCACACTGCCAGTTGATTAGGGTCTAAGGAGCATCCAACCAGTATAGATGAAACAAGACTTTTCCTACCTGGAAGGTGAGTAGAGCTATGTATGTGAGTTTGTCACACTCGAACAGGCCTCTGGTGGTGTACTGGAAGACTGAAAAAGTTATGTTGTCAATTAAGTTGGACACCCGCTGCTTCAGATCATCGTTGGGTTCAGCCTTCATAACTGCCTTTTGGAAGACCACACTAAAAGCCTGAGAAGTAAGAAGCAAAGTCAGCATTGCTTTGGTTCCTCAGACAATGCTGACTGATCAAATTACTTACCTCAAACTTTAATTAAATTAATAAATGTATTAACAATCTATTGAATTGAGACATTCACCTCAGATCTGAAAATGAAGTTGGTTGCAAATATTAAAAAATATCCAAGATATAAAAGTTAATGCGGTGTTTGTTTTGCAACATACCGTATTTTCTCGCATATTACCCGCTTACGCATATTAGCCGTACCACTAAAATTCCCTTAAATCATTTAATTTCACAATTTCCCTCATATAAGATTCTTCACCTTTAATTTTGGTCTCTCATTGTTATGGCTTTTGGAGATTATGAAGATTTATATTTAAAAACCCAGTATTAATTTTGAAATAGGAAACATTGAATTATATCCGGTAGAAAGGAATTGGTTCTGTTTGTCGTGAACAGGACTAAAACAGATGCAGATCAAGGAACACAATGGGGCCATGTTTACAGAGTTCCCCAAACAAGTAAGCAACAGGCACCAAGGATGCTCCCTTAAATATTTATTTTTTTAAAAAAATGTAAAAACCAGAATCACCTACACCTCATGGATGACGGGCACAAGTTAATGGACTGCTGAGCAATCAGAGACAACTCTTCACTTTGTTTTTAACTTCTGTAATAATGCTTACAAGGAAGAGAGTATTTGTCATTCTATTACACCTGTGCTAAGGCTGAGATAGTATTAGACCCCAGCGCATTCTTTGTGGCTCCGCTGTTTGGGTTATAAATTCTTTGGCACAGAACAACGGGCTTTTGCTGTAGTTCTTATGTGAGAATGAACAAAACAGAATCTTGATAAATAAGGAGTTAACAGCTGATTTAAAAGGCAGGATTCCTAGAATTAGTATGGGAAAATATATTCAAGAAAAATTGAATGGAAATGTCTTTCCATTGGTTTAATGTTTTTCATCTTTTATTTGAATGGTATTAGCTTGATTTTGTAAAATGAGAATACCTTCCAAATGTATAGTAGGTTAAAGGCCAAACCTCTGGCAAAAGTCAAATGTGTTCTTTGACTCCAACTCAAATTGTTTTTTCTTCTGGAAGAATGCACTGACTCAGTTTTAGCTTCAGATTTAAGTGATTTCATACAATGCAGTATCAATAAATCTTAGATTTGTCATTGAGTCTTGCAGTAAAAGCCAGGAGGCAGATGGAGATGCCACACCCAACTGCCTTTCAGTTTAATGCCTTTGTAGGGGTAGACTAAACTTGCAAACAATACTGTGTCAGGCAAAAAGATATGAAATATTTGTAGGTATAATAAAATCTGTAAAATTACGTTTTAAAAGTGAAACCAGTCAATTTGGATACATTATTAAACTCTGATCAACATTTTAAGATGCCAGAGACTTTTCTCAGACCACAATTCCACGATATGGATAACGTTTGGTTTTAACAGGAGGGGACAACATCCTACACTTCTTGGAGTGCGATGGGGATTTTGAGGGAGATGTTCCCTGATCCTTTGATCTCATTGCATAGTGACACAGTTGGGATTATTTAAATCCATGCAATTTTTTCTCTGGTAATACCTCAAGTCAAAGGGATACATTAATCACCCTCAATCTATTGAACGACTTTTAAAAAATTATTGCCAAGGAAAATTACTTAGATTGTTTAAGATTTTATTAGAAATCTTATTTGCGATGAAACGATCCATTTTTATAAAGTTTCTTGATATTTGTGTCTCGTATT
Source organism: Stigmatopora nigra (assembly GCF_051989575.1). Taxonomy (NCBI): domain Eukaryota; kingdom Metazoa; phylum Chordata; class Actinopteri; order Syngnathiformes; family Syngnathidae; genus Stigmatopora; species Stigmatopora nigra. The sequence continues at coordinate 3,766,127 of NC_135525.1, read as the reverse complement.
GATTGGGAACATTGGCTCTTTCAACCACTTTATTATTCTTTGTACCTAAGAATACATTTTCCTCTATCTGACAATGATATATTGCTCTAACATTGTGTGATAAACTTAAATTATAAAGAGTTTCGTGTTGTTAAATCTACATCATAAAGGGTTTCCCCTTGTACAACAGAATCCAATTGTGTTTTTTTCAGTTTTATTTTTAAATAAACTACAGGGTTTGTAACTGTACTGGTGAGAGTTGAGTGTGATTGCAAACTATATCTCAAAGTACCTCTTCTTAGAGCTTGCTGGATGACAACATGAAAGACTTTAAGCTCTACATAACCACATTAGGGAGCCACAAACCCAATAAAACAGGGAAAAGAACATAAAAGTCAGAGAGAAAATGGAGAAGGGAGGGTCGGAAATGAGGAGTGAGTGTTAAGAAGGATCTCACAGAATGGCCCTTGAGGGGTGTGGGAACATGGCCAGTCAATAGATTGGCTACCTTTAGAGAGAACTGGTACATGGGATGGATTTTATTGAGGTCGTTCATTATGAAGTATAATAACGAAGCTCGTGCTGCTGCAGGTCTGTAGTGCTCCCGCGCTTCATTAATTTTAGCTTCTGTCACCTTTGATTCTTTTACCTACAGTGAAACAAAATCATAACCAAACCAAACCAAAATGAATTTATGAACACCACATGAAAAAATTAAATAAACTTCAGAGGCTTATCCAATTACACAATTTGAGCAAAAAATTCAGCTTGCCAAACTGCTCCCTTATTAAAAAAAAATCCCCATCCCCTTGCTGTCACTCCTCTTCCTTTGAAGGGGAGTGAAAGGCTACATTTTTGCGCCCTCCTTCCCCATTGTTTAGTTTTCACACTAATTCTGGAGTGCCGTCAATGGCAAATCAGCAGGCAGGCTGGCTCTATTGTAAATGTATGTATGTACTATGTATGTATGCATGTATGTTATAACTGTCCGGCTGGGCTGTACCTGGAATGTTGCTTGTTGTACAAAGTACAATATGTATGTACAATGACAATAAAGATTAATAAAAAGAATAAAAATATTATATATATATATATATATATATATATATATATATATATATATATATATATATATATATATATATATATATATATATATATATATATATATATATATATATATGTATATATATATATATATATATATATGTTTTTATAATATTTTTTATTTGTTTTGTGTGTATCTATACACACACACACAATACTATATAAACATTTTGATACTTTACTTTTTCCAAAATATCAGCAGCAGTGCTTTTAGTTGTCTCCAGCTTTTCCACGAGCACAGTGTCACCTAGGAAGTTCCCTGAAGCTGCGGACAAGCGAGTGAGCAGGTTGTCCTCCAAAGTCTTCAGAGTGATTTTGAAACCATTTTGCTGTTTTGTCAGATTGGACTAAAATGAGAAATGCAGAAAAGATTTAATGTCATATTTTACATGGTAAGCTAATACACATGTTATCCGACTCTTTTTATTGTCCAATATTATTAGATATGTCCATGCAGATGTTCATGGATCCATTCCAATACGTAAATTCCATTACAGCTGAAGGACATGTAAAAGGTAGAACTAAATCAATATCTGATTAATTGCTAGCAGAGTCAAAAAGGAATTGCTGAGGGCCTGATTAGCCAATTTCAGGTTTGATGCTGATATTCATTGTCTGCCAATCACTGCAGCCTGAACCTTGGTGTGTAAAATTCTAGCAACAGATTGGCTAGGGATGGTTTGAATCAATATAATATATTCGTTTTTGAATAAAGCTCTGTCGCAAACTTTGCTTCTGTATTTCTTCAGGGAAAAAAAACAAGTTAGAGCTACTTCTAGTCAGATGTTTTGTGGGGAGAAGAGTGTCAACAGAAAATGGTAATTTTCTTCATCCTTTTTTTGTCCTTCATCATAGTTAGTTGCAGCTTCTGTTTCATTGTGTTTGGGTGCTCAAATTTATGCATATGGTTTATTTTGTCTGCAGTGCCTACATCTGCCAAATAAATTATTTAAATGACATTTTCCATCTCTACAACTAATGAATTAAAGACTTCTAAAAATTAATCTTAAAAAAAAAAAATATTGGTGCCCAAACTCTTTCATACCACTGTACATTATTGAAGAAAAAAAAGTGCCACAATATGTGCAATCACAGAGTTTCTTGTTTTGGTATGTTATTATGACAGGGGAGTAAAAGTGTCTTTTTTTTAACAATTATTTGATAGTTGGGATAGATAAGTGCCACACTTTCACCTCACTTCTGAATAGTTTCAGAGTCGCTTGACAAAAAACATTCATTACCTATCTTAAATCACAGCAGGTAAGCAGTGAGTTTTGCAAATCATGCTGGTTAATTGTTCCCTTTATGACAGCATCTCCCACTGTGGTGATTAAAGTTATTTTGCAGCATTGTTAAAACTAATTTAGCTTCTCCATTATACGAATATCTGAATTTATCATCACTCATTCAAATGAGGGAAAGTTGGCCTTTGGAAAAAGTTTATGTCATAAGTGGCCTTTTATGAAATAACCTGAAAGTGCTGGACAAAAAAGGTTTGAATAGATGACATTTAACCTTAAGAAAATGACCTGTGTGAGTCAACAGTGACCTTCTACTTGCCCACTCATGTTCTTCCCAAGAGAAGATTCAACCTACTCCCAAAATATTCCCCAAAAGATCCAATTATAAGACTGCATATAGCGATTTGCTTTCACTGGCAATGGCAATTACCCCCTGCTTGGCAAAAAATAAACAATTAACCAGTCAGCAGAACATAGTAATTAGGATTTAAATATTTTGTAGGCAATCTATCATCTTTGAGACAAACAAGAGCCACAGAGCAACCCTGTTAAGATAATTTGGGAAATAGACCATTTTAACTCTCATTTGTGAACAATGTATGAATTTTGTAGAAGAAAAGCATACAGTCATGCTGATATGTGCAGGGGGGAAGAGCAGAGAAAGTAAATGTGGCAAGAGGTTGTTGATTGATCCCCCCGAGCACCCACCATAAAGCCAACTTGACATTTTAATCTCCTTAGCCCATATTTGGTGGGGTTAAATGAGAGCTATTATGGTTTGGTAGCAACACAAATGCCTATGAAAGGTAGAATGGTGCAAAGTCACACAAATGAATACAAATAGGTACAGCCAATTCGTGTTTCAATATAAATTGTCTTTTTTTTTTTGGTGGTGGGGGGTGGGGGGTCGTTTTATTGGTCCACTTTATATACCCACAACAGGATTTGATTCTGAAGGCTGTGGTTTCATAAAGGTTATTCCCAGCTGCCACCCTTCTCAACTTACGGTGTTAATTAAAATGACGAGTGAGTTGGATACGTTTTTTTTCTTTATTTGCCTTCCTCTCTGAGTTAAATGCAAATTAAACTTCATTAAACAAACTCACAACTCCACCTTCTTTGCTAAGAATATAAAGACTTTGAGCACCCTGACATAGAGTGTGTATACTTTTATTTATTAAATATGCTGATTCATCTAATGATAAAAGTCTCAGGTCAGAAGAAAGCAAACAACATGGAGGTTGAAGACACAAACACAGCTTAAGAACATTTTTGGCTGGATTGGAGAGTTGGAAAGGATGTATTTGCATCCTGTATACGTATCATTCCAGGTGCTGTTCAATAAAATATTTTCGCGAGGGTGTGTTTTTCTCGGGAAGCTCCTTTTCCTCCCACAATCCAAAAACACGTGGGGTAGGATTTTGAAAACTATAAATTGCCCCTAAATGTGTATGAGTGGTAGGCATGAATTGTTTTGTCAGTCTCCTTGTGCCCTACGATTGACTGGCCACCGATACAGGGAGTCACCCTGCTTGGGACCTATAGTTTGCTGAAATAGGCCCTAGAACTCCTCTCGAACCTTCCGAGGATAAGTGGTTTGGAAATTGAAAGAATTAATGAAATATATTTATTGTGTTCAGACTTAAAAATAGTAAATTACTTCATATAAACTTCATTTTAACCTTAGCTCTCTTCAGAATATTCATGTTTTCTTTCACTTTTCAGGATCCCCATGAAAGAAAATTCTATTTCTACATATTCCTCAAACTGATATTGTGTGCTGCTTTGTTTTAGTATTCTACTGACGCTTTGGCTAGATTGAATTGAACTGCTGAATTGCTTCTCATATCATATCTGTACATTTTGCTTGGTTGAGCACGAACTTCTTCTGTATACAAATGTTTGCTGTGCTATGGGTGCAACTGAAATTTTCATTTCTTGTCCAACCAATTTTCTCCTCTCAACTAATTTTCTGAACCGCTTAATCCTCATTAGGGTAGCGGGGGGTGCTGGAGCATACCCCAACTGAGTCCGGGCCAGAGGCAGGGGATATTACGAATCGGTGGTCAGCCCATCGCAGGGCACAAGGAGACAGAAAACGATGCACTCCCACACCCATGCCTAGGGGCAATTCAGAGTGTCCAATCAGACTACCATACATGTTTTGGGGGGAAACCAGAGTAACCGGAGGAAACCCATACATGCCCGGAGAGAACATGCAAACTCCACACAGATGGACCGACCTGGATTTGAACCCAGGACCCAAGAGCTGTGAGGCCTGCACGCTAACCGGGCCACCCAACTAACCAATTTTTCAGAAGAGATTTTTTTTTTTTTTTTATAGTACAACAACTGTCTTTTGTTTCTAAACAAGCATGTGGGACTGACGAAGCCAGGCACCTCTGCTTGTCATTTATAAAGAGTTTAATAGGTGGAAATGGAGTTTAATAGGTGGAAATGGGGATCTTAGAATAGTTGAAACCAATTGGGGCATTTCCATTTAAAATACATCTCTACTTAAAAAAAAAAAAAAAATCAAGTTACGAAACCAAGCTTGGAACAATTTAATTTCTTAAGTGGAGATACCACTGTTTCCATTTTTTGAAGAAAATTGAAAACTATCATTTAAAAAATATTCTCCTAAAATACTCATGAAATGTTAAGCATAAGTATTTTTTTTTTGGTTGAAACAATAGTGTACGTAGACAGAAAGTCTGTTCGATCCATTATTCAAGTTATATTAACTTCTGTTCTCTACAACATTTCAGCCACAAATGTCATAAGCGGAGAGTAGAGTTGTCGCACTTGTCAGTGGAACCGCCGAAGTGTATCAGTGATTTGTCTAATTGCCATGGCACTGTGTTTCCCCCAGCCAATCCCTTTTAGATACACTGACATTAAAAGAGCACATTTGTTGATGAGACGGGTGTTAAGCATCATTAGGTTCTTGGGCTTTGATCCACTATATTCTCACTTAATCACTTGCATTTACATTCAATCCATGCACTATGTCATAGACTTCATGAGTACGTGGTGCTCATTAATCCTCAAAAGTACACCGGCAGTGACATCTTAAAGGTACAGCTAGCAATCAACTAAGTGGAACCAAAGTGCTATCTTAGATAGGGTAAAAAGGTACATAATGTGGGCAGTTACTGACTGTATATACCTTGAATTATGTCTATTAATTTTGAAGAATATTATACATGTATAGTTGCAAAACCTCTCAAGTTAAAATTGTTACAGGGGAATTCAGCATGCTATTATTAGTTCAGTTTGAATATTACATGGTGTTTATACAGGTTGTAAAGTGTACCATTCCTTTGATGAATTAATGGAACACATCAGTGACCCGTGTTATTACAGTATTGGGTGACACTATTATGCTGTGAATACTGCTACAACACTGAATTATTTGTTTATTGCTCATGGTAGTTACTATGTGTTATTCATTGTAATTTTTTAAAACTTTTGTCTAGTTTTTACTAAGCTGCTTAAAATGAATGCCATCAATATTATTTCTGCTTCTTCTTGCCATCCATTTTCTTGAAAACTTATAATTTTGGGTGTAAAATTAATTTAAATGTGTATATGGGGAATGTGGATGTAAATGACATTGCCCTTATCGGTTAGTTTAGTGATTGACTAGTGGTCTCTTTAGGGCAGGGGTCGATTGCCAAGATACTCCTGGTAGATGGCCTCAGAATAAGATTTGATCCGGTTAGTTTCTTCCAGGCCTGAAGAATATTTCATTTGTACCACGACATTACAATGGTTCCACAGAAATACTCACACTTTGTTTGAACATGTGCTGTGATCCTTCACCACTTCAGTATGTTTCATTATTTTTAACCCTAGTGACATAGCATCCCAACTCTAAAAGGTAGGTGTTGAGCAAGCAGCTTGGAAGTGTGACATTTCTGTGTCTGTAGTATGAGGTTAAGTTTTTGGGTATCACATGCAGCAGTAAAAGCCTGCATGAATACTTCATCCATACAGCTGGTTTCGATCAGAACTGTCACTATTCAGTTATGTTGAGACTAAGTCTAACAAATGAATATATGTACAACTGATAAATGATACTTATGCATCACCTTTACAACTAGTCAATCGCACAAGATCAAAACTTTTCTTTAAAGTCGTGCAGCATTAATTTGATCAGCTCTGCTCACATTTAATCCATCGTATAAAAAACTCAATCGACCAGCATCAAGTAGAACAGTAGCAGTCTCCCAAGGCAACAGACTTATATCCTGATAATTATCACACGTCGACTTTGCGAGCCGTTAATCAAAGGCACCATCTGAAAGTTGATCATTCAAAGAGACCAGACCTTCTAAAGCTTTATGATATACTGCTTCTTTGCTGATGAATTGGTTTTAACATGACTAATAATGAGTGCTACTATGTGTGGTTCAAGTCTGGACCATGTAGCCTCTCAGCAAATTTTCTTTTCAACACCATATGGCAGACAGTACTAAGCTCAAGAATGACAGTGTTTTAGTTTAGTAATAACTGTGAAAGGTACCACTTTCATGTCCGAACACTCTTTGTGTCAGTGGCATTCTACACATTAGTGCTCTGTCAAGAATTCCGCTTTGCAGTCAGAATGTTTGATCAGACGGTATTTTACAGTGTCCTCACCTTTAGCTCCTCCAGATCAGGTCTCTCCATGCTAACCACAGCTGCCAGCAATTGGTCCTCCAGCCCATCTCTCATCACCGTGAAATTTATCAAAGTGCACTGAGCTTGTAGCTCTGGCTGGTAATGAGGATTGGCAAGTTTTGTGTGCAGAATGAGGCGGAATCCTGGGTTGTATTCACACTCCTTGTTGCCAATCTTTATGTACCTGTTCAAATGAATGAGATCTAGTAAATTTTTGAATGTCTCGGATGAAGTGTGATGTGTATTTGCACACTAATAGATAGTCCTTGACATTTAAATGATAGTGCCAGGGACATTATTTTTTTACGGCCATGTCTGGGGAGGAGGTGGGGGAGCAAATAGTAATTTAAACTACCAACACATTACAATACCAATAATAAAAATCCCCCAAAAATATTCAGATTTGTCTTCTCTTGCTTCCACTCCTCCCCTTGACCTTTTGCCCTTGAAAGCCAGCATATAATTGCCAGAAAATCCAAATTTAAGGTTCAGAACTAGTTACTCTGCAGTGCATCTTAGTTTTTAACTAGACTTTTATACTTTATATACAGTACACCCATGGCTGAAATAACTGTCACCAGCAATCTTCCTGGACTGTGACTGTCAATCACAATGAAAAAACACATTTTTATTAGACAGGAGACTCTGGGTCCTGTCATAGTTAGCAAAAACTAGGGATACGAAACCACAACAGCCAGTGACATTTAAAAATAGCCATTGGTATTTGTATAGAAGAACATTGCTGCCACACCATTTCACAGGGTTGCAACATCTGCTCAGTTATACTGGCTGAAAAATATTTCCTTGATATTAAGCCGGTTTTCAAAGATTCAAATGATTTGCCTCCAAAAGGGCAAATAAACTATAAATGATGGAAGTCTGAGTATTGAGTGCGAGGAGTGGAGAACTAAACATTACCCCTCCACTGAGTTGAGGGAAGGGGAAGAGACAAAGAATGACAAATTTAAATTGGTGATTAAGTAACACATTAACTGTGTCTGTGTCATTTTATAATGAAATCATGTTTTGAAGTGGACCGTTCAGAGATTTATCGTTCCATCCCAGGTCTGGACTTTCCTGCGATTGGCTGTCCAACAAATCAAGTTGTCCACTGCCTGGTGCCTGTATTTAACTGGAAAAAGCTCCAGCATCCCCTGTGATCCTTGTGAGGGCTAAGTGGTATGAATGAATAAATTGTGGACCACTTCAAGCATAGGCACATAAAACTGGACTGTTTGAGCAAGCAAATTTGTAACTATGCCTTGGAAAAAGGGTCCATATATATTTAACTGGCAAATTACATTTTGTTGTAAAAGATCATAGAAATTGGGTAATGAAAATAGAGGAAAAATTCCAATTATTAACATACAATGTTACATTTTAGGGCGGCTTGAGTAGTTAGCACGTCAACCTCACAGCTCTGGGCTCTGGGTTCAATTCCAGGTTGGTCCATCTGTGTGGAGTTTGCATGCGTGGGTTTTCTCCAGGTACTCCAGTTTCCTCCCACATTCAAAGGACATGCATGTTAGGTTGATTGGACACTCTAAATTTCCTCTAGGTATGAGTGTGAGTGTGAATGGTTGTTGGTCTCCTTGTGCCCTGCGATAAGCTGACCACCTATACAGGGTCCCCCACCTCTGACCCAAAGTGAGCTGGAATAGGCTCCAGCACTCCCCATGACCCCAATGAGGATGAAGCGGTTCAGAAAATGAATGAATGTATGTTACACTTTACATTGCATATTTAAAACAACAAACCCTATTTTTTTAATTGCTCTTGAGAATACAGTGTATTTGTATTTACCTGCCCTTCTTAATTGTTTCTCTTCCTAGTAGAGGTCCAAGAACAGGGTCTAAGTTTTCTTCCAAATTCTCGATCAGAACCACATCACCCTGTGCCATTGCTCTTTCAATGACATCCAGGTATCTTTTCATATGAAATACATAGCAAGATAAAAGATCTTCAGCTCATTATAATAGACAGCTATCTATTATATCTTACCCTCTCTGTCCAATGCGGATGACATTCAATTGTTCCCCGTATTTGGTCTTAATCCATTTGATGCCCTGGAGTTGAGGATCCACCATGAGGGGCCAGCGCTGACAGTTGGTTAGAATGGTGGCATTCTCAGCGGACATCCTGTCTGCGGGTAGGCCTTCATTCTGCCAGGTGGCAATGTCAGCATCGTCAGTGAGCATAGTTAACGGGTCCAAGCCAAATGTTACTGGAATGGGAACCTTTATGAAAATATCAAAGCAAGATAGAGAGAGTATAATATTATAGTACTCATGTAAAACATCAGTTAAAAATAGAATTATGAGCCCCAAAATATATCGCTTCAACTCATTCGTTCATGAGGGACAGCGATGTTACAATTCAACCGTAACAGTTTTGAAAATATCATTTTTGTATCAAATCCTAAACTGTGTCCCAAGTTCCATCGAGAAATTCGGGAAATGCAAGTGCCCCGCCCCCTAATTCATTATTTATTGAGATTGCAACTTAATGATTGTAACATATAAATAAATATAAAAACCTAATCCTCACACAGATTATTGTCAAAGTTCGAACCAGCTTTTAAATAGGTTACTAATTTGGATGCTGCAGTTTAAAATAGAGTATGGATGTAAACTGTCTTTTTCTGCAAGTGAGGTAGCCTGACCCAGGGCAATATCTGGTACTGCAGGCTTTTTCAAAAGCTTCCGGGACTTAGTTTTGTAAGATGAGAGGTTGTGCCCTGGGTGCAGAGTTGATTTCCATAAATGGAAATTAAATGTGCTGTTCTTTAGCCTCGGAGGCAATTGTACCTTCTACAGGGAAGCACTCTTTTTCTCAACATGTTATGGAACTTTATGGACATTGACAGTAACCACTCAAACAGATAAAAACTACCCACCCTGAGTTGAGTAAGGTGAGGTTTCCAGTTCTCAGTCATTAGATGTAACCTATAGCTTTTTGGGAAGTAGCCTAAGTAGGAAATGAAAGCAGTGATGAGGAGGACATCTCCACACAGCATCATTTTCTGTTTTCTGAAACTTTCAATAGCTTCTACCCAGCGTACATTCTCTGATGCGAGACCTCCCACCTGAAATAGAAGACACAATGTGAAAATATTCCCAAAGGGTTCCCAGTAAATTCTAATATAAATTAATCTGTAGACCCGATCATGAAAGAGAGCAGAACAAAAAATATCCTCACAAACAAGTTTGCCACCTTCAGGTCCACTTTTAATAGGTTGTTATATTCTTTACTGCCTCTCTGCTCATGTAACAACACCTTTACTCTTTATTGCGGCAGTGATGCCATTCTCCTCCAGGGATCAACAATATTCAACATAATATCCTAGCTTTTCCAAAATCAAGTGACTGCCCTTGGGCACCAAGTTTAACTTCTCTAGAATACATCACAAAAACCCTGCATACATCAGCATATTGGCAACATTTGCATTGATATCTGTGACTGACTGGAAGACAAGGGGGGGAAAAACTTTCCTTTATTATTGCAGCTGTCAGGCATTTTGCTACCAAACAACAATTTAGATTAACAGGATCAACAGTCCTCTTGTTTGTTTTTTCCAGTCAGCAGAATTACATAATTGCATGTGTGAGGGAGAGAGATGCTAAACATTTGGATTTGAATTTAACAAATAGACAGTATTCATAGGTATGAATACATATTTAGGATGGAATAGTGGGACATTGTGTGTTTTCATTTTTCATTTATTTTCAACCAAAGGAAGAATAAGGAAAGATGAATAAAAAAGCCGGGTAAATACCACTGTTAGTAATACTATACTGGTTATTCCCATTTTTCTTATTAAAAAGTGATGCCTGGCAGGTTTTGACTCAAGAAACTTTTTAAAGTGTAATTGCACATTTACTTGGTGGCTTGCAGGACTGTGCTTACTGTCAGAGTTTGTTCAGGGAGTTACTTAGACTACTATTTTTGGTTGGGGAGGGCGAAATTTTAGATTATTGTTTTGGGGGAGCGCAATTAACAGTACAATTAACAGAGTCTTATTATTAATAAGACATTTATTCTACATTTCCTGTGGAACAATAATTGGTAAACTTAGCATTGTCAACCTTTTTACACTAAGCTTAAGCAAATTTTTACTTATCCAGAAAATCTAACTATTCTGCTTAGTCGCCATTTGGGCTTTTGCTTTCCCCACACCTGCACTTACTGACTGACTATCAATTTGCATTGTTATGGCTGGTCACCAATTTAGGGTGTCCCCCGCCTGGTGCCCATAGTTAGTTAGCTACAGCACTCCCGCGATCCTTGTAACGATAAGTGTTACGGAAAATGAAAGAATTCTGTGGACATTTTCTAGACTAAGGCATTCAGCAAAATGGATATGCTCACCAGACGGTTCGCCAGGGTGATGGTGTGTGCAGTCGATTTTGCTTCCTGTTGGGACTTCAGTTTGTCCTCAGTGGCTTTCTCAAATTTTGCCGTAAGCTTGGCGAGGTTCTCATTAAGGTGCTGGTATGCCGTCAAATGCATGCGCACACAAAACCAAAACACAGATTGACATTTGTTAAAAGTACAGCATTGACATACAGACACAAAGATCACTGCTGTCTGTAAATTGCAAAAAGTTGGGCACAAGTGAAAAGTTGGATAAAATGTATCATTCTGCCCACAATGGATTTATTTCTCACATTGAGGCAATTAGCACAAGGACAAACAGGATTATTTGGTGTAGGCACACTGGTTCAGGAGATTAGTTTGAGGATTGCTTATTCCCTCTGTACTCACTATTTGCCCAAATGATCTGACAGGGGGATGAGAAATGACAAACAGAAGTCACGCTGGATCTTATTAACAGTCGTCACTGTAAACTCTGCAGGATTTGACGCAAGCAGCAGACAACACCACAGCATCTCAGGCCGCCTAGAGTTTCACGCTCTGCTGGGGTTCTGTAGCTCTCTGAGGTTGTGAATGTCAAGCGTCACAGAGAAACAATTATTTACAGCTGCTTTTATCAATAGGGGTTTTAGGCTGATGGTTTGAGTTTTGATTAATGAACAGTAAAAGCCTAAATAGGACTGCACCAGCTTTGTATTGATGAAATGCTCGGGAGTATATAATTACTGGCTGCGCTCATGTGTCAAATGTCACTCAAAACTTGTTAAAATAATTCCTCTCCTGAATTATTTTTTCAGTTTATTGCCTCTGGTTGTTTTTGTTACCTTTCCGTGGAATAAAATTCTTAATATATCCTATACCTACAGGGTTTAGACGTATTCATACAACATTCTTGCATATTTATAAATCTTTTTTTATTTGCTTCAACCTCCAGTTGTGGTCAAAAGTTGACATACACTCGTGAAGAACACAAATGTCATGGCTCTCTTGAGTTTCCAGTAATTTTTAAAACTCTGATTTTTCTCTGATAGAGTGATTGGAACAGATACTTTGAAGTTTGGTTGTTCTTTTATGACGTTATTATGCGTTAACAGAAAAAAGTGATCAAATCTGCTGGGTCAAAAATATACATACAGCAACACGAATTAGCAATTTTGGTGACTTAGAAAGTTGTCAGTGAAATGAGATTCATAGAATGGCCTCTTAACTTTTTCTGAGTGATTAAGTGACTACGGCTGGTCACTTCTCTGGGGCCATTTAAATAGACTCATTGGATGCAAATGCCCACAAACGCTACAATGGGAAAGTCAAAGGAGCTCACCCTGCATCTGAAAAAGTGAATCCTTGACTTGAACAAGTCAGAAAAGTAACTTGGAGCCATTGCAAAGCAGCTGCAGGTCCCAAGAGCAACAATGCAAACAATTCTGCGTAAATATGAAGTGCATGGCACTGTTTTGTCACTGTCATTATCAAGAAGAAAACGCAAGCTATCACCTGCTGCAGAGAGAAAATTGGTCAAGAGGGTGACGATTTAACCGAGGTCACCAAAAACCAGATTTGCCAAGAATTAGAAGCTGCTGGAACACTGGTGTCAGTGTCCACAGTCAAGCGTGTTTTGCATCTTCATGGACTGAGAGGCTGCCGTGCAAGAAGGAAGCCCTTGTTCCAAAAGTGGCACCTTAAGGCTCGACTAAACAAAAATAAAACATTTATGTGTCTGATTCAAGATGGAATTCAGGAAAATATTGCAGTGAAAAACTATTGCATCTCAGATATTTATGATTAACCAAGCCAATTGAAAATTGAGCAATCCATATATATTCCATAGGACCTGCTCTATTGACCATTGTTATGCTATGTTTATTGAATGGCCCAATGAAAAAAATGACCATTTTATGATGCCATTTTCAATTCTTATGTAGTCATACTAAATATGACATATAGTTGGTAAATTGAAAGTCTTCGAATGGCGCCCCAGGAATACAATGCTGGGAATGCATCTGCATTTTAGTAGGGAATAGGTGGCTGCCACACCATTTTGGGAAATGCAGTTCAGTGTTTTACAATGGTGCACAACTACATCTTCAAATGAGGAAGTATTGTTAAGCACTTTAAGAAACATTTGATGTGCGGGGTAGTGGTGTATGGGATCTTATATGGACCTAATCATACAGTTATGGCGATCTGACAAAAAAACGGTTTTAATATCCTATCACTGGGAGCTATCTATTTCATTTTTTGCAGTCCCTTTCAGAGGGAATTCGATAAGAAAACAACTGAAGCAATCCCTTATTTCCAACCCCCTAAATACTGTAAAATCAACAACACTCCGAAAGTGAGCCATCTGCTTTGGCAAGTCGTTCTTATAAAATATGGTGATTTTTACCACACTTTGCTGTGATGAAATACCAAAAATGTGAACAATTGCATCATAACAGAACCTCCTATAGTCTAAATGGATATAATGGGCATTTAAAAAAAAACATTGTTGTATTTTGAGCTATAATGTGGACCTGATGATAAACTGCACCCACCAAATTTGACAAGAGAATTATTTGTTAATATATTATAGGCCATACTAGGCTATAAACCACAGGATGCTACATTGCATAATGGAATATGCACTAAAAGACATGCAACTCATTAGCCTTTAAAACACCATAAATTAGCTCATTTCAAGTGGGAGGCGGGCAGGGGGCAGACAGGGGTTGGACCACAGTCTAAGGAAGCAGTTAGCCAAGGGAAGGTTGTGAAAATGTTTTGAATTCTAAGATCTCTAAATAAACACAAGGTATGGTATTAACACACAATTTACTAAAAACGACAGGAACCAGGGAGGACAGGAAGAGAGGAAAATTATGGTGTAAGAGAAACACTGTTCCAAGAAAACTGAGGAGAAAATGTGGGATGAAATAGACAAATAATGAGGCAATGAACAGATAGTGAGCACAAAAAGAAGAGGGGAGGCTGATTGCCAAGACACATGAAGCAAGCAACAACAGGTGAATGAATTAGTAATCACAAGGACGAGATACACGGAGCAAAAAACCAGAATGAAATCAAATTTAAACACGGAAACAACAGAGAAAGAAACCAAACAAAAATACAATCACCCCAGAAAATAATAACTAAGTTATTTTATAGTCGGGTCTAATTCTGTTGCATTTAAAAAAAAAAGTCAGTTTTAGATTATTTAGTATGCAACATTCTATTGATTTTTTTTACAACTCGCATCCTGGTTTTTCTTTGTCCTGTAAAAAACAACAACAACAACAACAACAATAACGACACAAATCTCTCATTTCATCTCTTACACTGATCTTATTTTTGATGGTGGCAAGCTTCCCTTGAGCAGCAGCCAGCTCAGTGTTGGCTTTATTCAAAGCATGGCGCTTAGGCTCCACCTTGCAGTATACTTTGTGGAATGTGACTATGTTCAAAACCCAGGAGCAAAGGCCCGCTGCTGCACTCGATTTTGAGGCAATGAGTTCCGGCTGGAATTCTGGATCCTGAATTGGTTGAAGAAATAGACACTTATTGAATTTATAAGGAGAGTAGAGTATGCCAGCACTGCTTTACCATAAGACGGGTGATGTACTTGCACTGAATACTGAACTACAAGATACAAACCTGCTTATTTGCCCAGTAAAGGGAACGAACAGGCGATATATAAAAATGACCGTAAATTGCTCTGCCCGCAGTTTGAAAAATTACACACTATGAGTTTGAATATAGGGGCAGTATTTTCTTCAAAACATCTCAAACAACTGGCTAAATTATCTAGATTGGATATTAGTGGCCCATTAATTATTAAGTTGCCTAGTTCCAAACTCTATTAAATATCCAATATCCAATTAGGTTCAAGGAAATTGAAGCAGCAACCACATTCGAAAAATTAAATATATAATCTTTGTTTAGAGAATGTCCTAAACTTAAATCTGTGATTGTCTTACCCCTTTATAATATGAAAGACTTTACAGGAATAATGCATACAACACAGGATATTAATATGAGAATCCATTATCGTGGTAACTGAGAGTTTTACAAATATAACAGACTAAAGAAGGTAAACAAGGTACGTACCATCGGGCAGTGTAATTAAAACCAATTAGATACTGCTTCTTTAAAGTTAAAATATTATATAGTGTGCTTTTAAGAGAGAGAATACCTTCAAATTTTATTTCCCATACCACTCATATATTCAAATGGATTGTGGGGGTACGGGAACCTATCCCAACTCCTTATGAGAAGCAGGTAGGGTGCACCCTGAATTGGTTACCAGCCAATCACAGAATTATTAGAATAAAATTAGATATAGGTAGTACGCTGAACAACTGGTTATCTGGTCCACCTCACAGTTCTGAGATTGATGATTCAATCTTTGTTTAGTTCATGTGTGCAGTTTGAATGTTCTTCCCGGGGCTGCATGGATATTCTCTGGGTACTACTGTTTCCACCCACGTATCAAAAGTATGCATACCAGACTGGGTGAACACTCTAAATTGTCCATTGGTATGAATGTGAGCCTGCATGGTGGTTTGACTCTCTGTGGCTTGCAATTGGCAATTTAGGGCTAGGATAGACTCCAGCACCCCAGTGACCAATGTGAGGATAAGCGAAATGGAATATTAATGAGTATTAAATACTGTATTGAACAAATCTATTTAAATTATATTTGTGACTGTGCAATGTGATATCCAGTAATTTTGTGTGGAATTGATTCACCTTATTTAGTTTAATGCTTGGGAATTTGATATGATATGTAAATCAATTAAGTGGAAGTACTAAAACCATTTTTAACAATTAGCTATGCCAAAAGGCAAGCGCAACCAAATATTTACTCACCTGCAAGTAAGGCTGAATAGCTTTTAGACACGCTTCAGGGATGTTTTCCTTTTGGAAATTAATAAGGGAATCAAGAAAAGCGTCCACTTTTGCCATCATCAGCTTTGCGGCTTTCCAACTACGATCCTTTGGGACTTTGCCGCCAGGCGACATTAAGACCATGACGGCCGCTGTGACATTGGTAACTGCTGCGACTGGAGAGCCAAATGACTTTAACTCTGTCAGGTTGTTCTAAAGTGAGAAAAAATAAAGGTAATCTGTATACAATTAAAGAGGAATGCATTTTGGAATGGTTTGCAGTGGGAAAATATGAGGGATGTGAAAAGGGAAAGGTTTGAGAAAAGAAAGAGATTAACCTGCACTGACTTTGAGAAGACAACAGAGAATTCAAATTAGTACATTTTAGGGAGCATTGGAGAGCTCTGATTGAACTGTCTGTTCTGGTTGTTTGAATAGAGAGAACCTTTTAAATGTAAGGGCTGTTTTTAAAATTCCCACAGGCGGCACATAAACCTATATGGGTTTCAGGGGATGAACTAAAATTCCCGCAGAGCATAAAGGATAGATTATTTTAGCTAAAATAAAATTGATTAGTATTTAATCCCAACATAAAACCTAAATGATTTAAACCAAAAGCAAAGATTGAAAATGAAAACTCAC
Source organism: Stigmatopora nigra (assembly GCF_051989575.1). Taxonomy (NCBI): domain Eukaryota; kingdom Metazoa; phylum Chordata; class Actinopteri; order Syngnathiformes; family Syngnathidae; genus Stigmatopora; species Stigmatopora nigra. The sequence continues at coordinate 3,749,256 of NC_135525.1, read as the reverse complement.
ACTGAAGTATAGAGAAATATTGGAAAGACCCAATGAATGATAAAAGAGTGACCCACTTTATTAAGAGTGTTAAGTGCATCCTGGGCAGCAACGAGAGCTGGTTCAGTCTCAGCCAAGTCCTCTTCACAATCTTTTTGTTTGCCACGGACCACAATAGCCATGGCCTCCACCTTTTTCTCTTCCTCATCAGCCACTGCTTTCTCCTTGGACACCTTCTCAGATTCGACTCCAACCACCTGATGGCCGACACATTTTATTAAGCATGGTATTCCATGTGTTTTTAATGTGGGGTTTGAGACCTAAAAAATACATTGAGCCACCCAACAGCTAAGTACCAATTCAATTTTACTAAAGTATGTTGTGTATTTATTGTACTATTTATCCATGAGACAAGGGAAACCTGATGAATGTGTCTCACGTTCTGTGAAATTTATTTGAACTACTAAAATGTAGTCTGAGAAATGTGTGCATTAATCTCAGAGTCAATCCAGTATGAAAATCCTTTTAGGCTAAACGAGCAGATCTTTTTAACAGTACTTCCAATGAACTGGCTGTAAAACGAAGCAGCTAAAATTTTGAGGTAGCACAACACGGTGTCTTATGTCGTCAGAAACAAACTGACAAAATCACATTTAACCTTTTGAAATTTGGGTTAGTGGACACTATTTCAGGACAAATATCCCTTGTTATATGTATAGGAAGAAAGAAAATGATCTTCAAATGGGAAAATATCAACATCAGTGATATGCGCTTAAGTAGTGCGGACAATTGTTCTTGCCTGGATCAACTTGTCAGCGTCCTCATTCTTCTGCTTTAGCACTACTTCTTGAGCTGCTAGCTTCGCCTTGAGGTCATCAACCTGTCAAGATGATGGAACATGAAAAAGAGTACATAGGTTGGGAAGTTCAGATCAGCTGATACTCAAACTAAAACGGATATGCTGGGTGAGTAAGTAGGCAATTATATCAGGATCTTAAGGTTGGTACTGTACAGCTTGCCCAAGATAAACATTACAAGAATTTTTTTTCATGAAACATCATGAAAAAAAATATTAATTCAAAAATGTTAGCAGTTTCTCAAGACTATTTTAAGGTCTGAACAATTTTAAGACCCACAAAGCGTGTGGAAATATTAATTTATTTATCACAACTCAAATACCCCAAAATACCCTTATAAACAAAGCAGAAAGAGGAAGGATGAAAAATAGTGAGCGTCAAGTCTCCAGTCCACGGTGAAACATCGAATACACTACCATTCCCCCCCTTCTTCCTACTGCTGCAACGATATTTCCTGTATACGGGAGAAATAAAGTTATCCAATCCAATTATATTAAGGAACTGACCCTAAAAGATAAGATGCAACGTGAATGAGTCAGGTAGCAGAGGCCTCATGAGAATGTAGAAGAAGGGGAACAAGCAACCTAGGGTGACAAGCTCTTAGATGGTATTTACCACAGGTAAGTTGAAGAAGGGGCTTGACCTTAAGAAATGCCACCAATGGCTAACTCACACATACATACAACTCAAAGTATACATCCACATATATATTTATATTTTTATATATATATATATATATATATATATATATATATATATATATATATATATATATATATATATATATATATATATATATATATATATATATATATATATATATATATATATATATATACGGAATAGATATATTTTGGCAGAGTAATCCTCGTCTTTTGTTTGTTTGTTGTATCATTATTGTATTCAAAGTTTCATGGAATTGAACTATTGTAGATTTTAGAAACCTTAACATCTTGTCAAATTTCGCAATGCAACAAAGATGATTTGACATTTTAGGCAAACTGGACAAAAGAGCATCACAAACATTTTGGGCCCTGCAAGATTTGGCCAAGCACCAGGCAAGTGACCTTTAAGCTTATACCAGGGCCACTATGTCTAAAAAGATAAAGGGATAGGTAGGATCAAATGGTATGCATATCTAGAATAAAATACTATTTAAAATGCTATTTCCACACACAATAATACAGCAACAGTCAAATCCAGGACAGCCATAAAGAGACCTTAAGGCTATTAGAAAATCCTCATAACTCCTCGACAAATAGGGTTTGCATTTCTACCTGACTTCATCAAAATGCAGGGAAATAAAAACAGTTTTTCATGCTTGTCTTTAAGCTAATTAAAAAAATAGTGAATAGACCTTAGGCAAGACAGGCTTTTCAGATTGTGACAGTACAATGTAATGGATTCAGTCAAACATTAGAAGAGCCAAGTGAGACATCAGCATGATGAATAGGCAGGGACAAACAGCAAGGGGTTGTAAGGATTGTACGAGGTAGCAGTCCCAACTAATTGGTGCATGGAACATTGAATGTGTGAGATTCAATACATGTGAGCAGGCTAATTTTGTTGTTGTTGTTTTTCTTTAATAGGGCACTATTATAGAATTTAAGCCGTCAACTAACTCTAATTTCTCAATTCCTTGTACTGTATTCTGTTGTGATGGATATATCACATTTCCTTCTGAGAGTAATTCAATCCTGGCGACTATGGAAAAAGTTTGCCTCGCAGATGTTAGTAAATAACCAATGACACCAAACTGGAGAGCATTTAGCCGCTGCATCTTGGAAAGATACATCAAAAGCATTAGAACACAACTGATGTAAGCTTGTTTATTTTATGTGGGGGGACTGCATCAGGGTTCAGCTCTGAGTGTCTTTGCAGTGATGGTATAGGTATCCTCCTATAAAGTTTGTAGCTGAAAATTTGATCTGCAGTGAAGGCAGGAAGCAGGTGGCAGCACGCATCAGGAAAAAAAGAGCATTAGAGATTAGAGAGCAGAGTAGAAATAGTTGGGACACAGTGGGGAAAGAGTAAAAGTGGAAGACTTAAGTACTTGGGGTCAAGGTCAGGGGTAAGGAGGTGAAGAAAATGTTTCAAGCAGGCGGGAAGGTGTTTTATTTGACAGAAGAGACTGCTTGACTGAAGGGCAAGATCTATAACACATAGCGTCAGCGAGGATGTACGGATTCAACACATTTCTGCTAAAAATTTTTAAAAAAAACCAGAGGTGTATGGGGTATAAATGACATAAGGTAAAAAATACTTAATCAGAAGAAGAGCCTAGATGAGATGTTTTGGATAGGAAGTTAGAACAGGCAGACTTTCATGGTTTGGATTCATCCAGAGCACAGATAGTGAGTATATAATGGGAAGAGAGTGTTGAGGATGGAGCTATACAGTGAATAGTGGAGCTATACAGTGGATAGTTGATACATACTGAATTCATTTATGAAAATATATTAGTTTGACTATTGCAATGAAAACTTGCACAATTAGTGTACCCAGTTGCTTGTTTTGTAGTAACTTTGTACTGTAGAGAATGAGCAAGCGGAAAAACACAATTCAATGTTGAATAAACTAAAGCACAACCTTCAAACAAATGTAGAAAGAAAACACCAAAATGGTCCTGTAGAGACTGGATGAATCATACACTCACACCATGCCCTACAGCCTTTTAGGATTGTTTTTAACCCTCGTGGTCCTTATTTATCATGACCACGGCAGCCCCTGGTGAGCTGCACAACGTGCTGCACTGAATGTTAAATAACAGTGCTTATGGTAGTATGAATCCATCTAAAGGCACAGTGTGCATAAATAGGGGATGTTTTTGCACAGATCTGCTCTCTAATTAGAAGCTGTCCGCATTAACAAATGCTATTGTGCATGTGCGTGGGGGGCATAAAGATAGAGATCTCTGCATTTAAACACAATGACACATCTTTGTAGTGTGCAAGATCTACATATTTTTGAATTTGTGTGATTTTGTGTAGATTGACAGATTTTTTTTCAGTAATTGTTGAAAGGCTGAACTGTGCATGTAGGTGTTTGTTTGACGTGCATTTGAAAGATAAGGTTCATAGTTTTCTGCCGCAAAAAAAAACTTTTTATCTCGGTTTTGTTTTTTGCAGTATTATTTTTATGCAAAAAATTGCCCTTTTTATCCCCAGATCATTTATAGAGAGCGCATAATGAATGAGGAAATATGACTGAAATCTGCCTATTTGCTCTTTAATGCAATAAAGTATTCTCAGTTCTGCACATTGCATTTTTGTGTTTGATAAGGTACAGTAATTAAAAAGTCTTTAATAATCTGAATGTCAGTTGTTATATTTATTTAGGGGCCAGGTACATTTTAATGACTACATTATTAGGCTCAATCAGTCATTCATTTTCTGAACCGTTTATCATAAGACTTGGGTGCCAGAGCATATCCCAGCTAACTACATTCGAGGCTGAATTGGTGGCCAACCAATTGCAGGGCACAAGAAGATGGACAAACATTCGTGCTCACGTTGATTCCTAGGGGAAATTTAGAGTGTTCAAACAGCCTACCATGCATGTTTTTGGAATGTGGGAGGAACACAGAATACCTGGACAAAACACATGCAAGCCCAGGGAGAACATGCAAACTCCAGATAGTGAGGATCAATGTGGTATTGAACCATCGACTTGAACTGTGAGGCCGAATTGCTAACTACTCAGCAGCCCATAACTATTGGTCCTATTTTGTAAATTTTATGTTCCAGCATGCCCGCAATGTTATTATATGGAAACTCAGGGACATTTTTTTGACAGACAGTATGAGGGACTGCCTGGGGCACAATCCTGGGGGCATACCAGAGCCCTCCTCCATTTAAAAAAAATGAAAATATTACCACTCCTCTAATATACCCACAGGCAAAAAATAATCCCGCACTGACAAAATAAAAATAAAAAACATGGTTTAAATACACAGACAGGGGTTGATGACAATCACAAACACCTGGTTGACACAAGGGAAAGAGTCAGAAAGGACACAGCAGGTGAAACCCATACAATCATGCAGATAGGACACACAAGAAAAACACACTCAAATCAAATTCCATCAAAACATGACAGTGGTTTTGTCTCCCTAGAACCTGTGATTTTAACTTGTATCATAATTTCTGAACTGCTTTATCCTCAGTAGGGTCGCGGGGGGTGCTGAAGCCTATCCCACCTGACCAGAGGTGGGGGGATTGGTGGCCAGCTGATCGCAGGGCACGAGGACACGGACAATCTTTCTGAACAATTTTAAAAGGCTAGACATCCATTGTTGAACTCATTAGCCATTTATAACCAATTTATGGTTGTGTATGCCACATCACCAATCACACACAGTACAATATATTGACAATGTTAAAAAAAAGTTTGTATTTTTTTTTACTTATTTTTTACTTCAAACTTCGTTTTTTTATAATTTTTTGCAAAAATCACATAATTACAAACTTTTGACATTTCAGCTGTTAATCTGAAGAAAATCCAAAAAAAGAAAAGTCCCTACACTAAATTATATTGCTTGAAAGGCACTTCTTAGGTAACGTCTTATCAAGCTTCTCCCATAATAAATAATTGGGGTTCAACTCTGGAGGCTGTGATGGCAACTCCATTACAGATCGAATACCAGCTGCCTGTTCCCTAAATAGTTCTCACATGATTGCAGGTGTGCTTTGGATCATCCGCTTCTAGAAGAATGAAACTAGTTCCAAACAAGTACTGTCTACAGGCTGTGACATGGCATTGAAAAATACAGTGGTAGCTTCTTTCCTTATTCACATCTACATTTAAGAGTGCCTCATGCCATAGGTCAACCATAGTGAGGGTAATGTAATGACCCTTGTGTGACCCTTTGGTGCTGGAAAACCAGAATTTTGTACTAAGCAGCGGCAGCAGAAAACCAGCCTGAAAGGCTTTAATGGTCGCACTGAGTCTGGCACACTTGGATGCCCATCTGCTCGGCTTTGGTCAAATGCCAGAGTGATTGCCTGGCAATAAGATTATGGCACGTGATCTAGTTAAAAAAATAACTTAACCTTATCAATAAAAAAAGTTATTGTAATATTTGGACAGAAACACTGAAAAATTACAGTTTATTAAAACGGTTCTATTTTGTCAAATCAGTGAAATGGCAAATGCCTCTTTAATAAATTCAGGCGCTGCCATTTGTTAAGCCACACCTTAATAGACCAACTAGTCATTTTAAAAACTCCACTCATTAATACTGCATATCACCTCAGGGTTTTAGGATGCAGGAGCTAAAAGAGTACAAACGCACCTGACATCGGGCGAAAGGCGGATTACACCCTAGAATGGTCACGTAAAGATACACTAAAATGCCATGTTGTTATGTACCTCCATTACAAGCTTCACAAAACAAGAGAAATAATTGTAATAACTCTGCATGAACAATACCTGCGCAGTGGTGCTGTTAAGCTTCTGTTGTCCATTTTCCAGCCGCTCCATTTTACTGCTTAAATCTTTACTCATCTGGCCCAGCAGATATTGGTACAGTTTAATCTGCTCCAGGAAAGATTTTGGTGTTGTGTAGTTGTAGCGCCTCTCATTGGCCATGTACTCCCTTGAGGTCTGATTGACACTAATGTGGACATGTGCCATGAATTTACTGACAGATTCCTTCACTTGTGGCTGCAGACAAGGAAAAGACACATGCAATTGTCCCTTAGAAACACAGCAAAATCCATTTGTATTACAATATGACAGTGGTGGGGGTGTTAGGTTGTGCAAGGCCTTATCTCCTGGCCTAAAAAATATCTGAATTATAGAGTGATTTTAATTTTACTATCCATGAATAATTATTAAATAATTCTCAATTATCTGTAAGGCGGCAGATGGGTGCTTATCGGCCTCACAGCTCTGGGGTCCTGGGTTCAAATTCAGGTGTGTCCACCTGTGAGGAGTTTGCATGTTCTCCCTAGGCCTTCGTGGGTTTTCTCCAGGTACTCCGGTGTTCGCCTACATTCCAAAAACATGCATGGTAGGCTGATTGGACACTCTAAATTTCCCCTAGGCATGAGTGTGGGTGTAGATGGTTTTCCGTCTACTTATATCCTGCAATCGGCTGGCCACCTATACAGGGTGCTCCCTGCCTCTGGCCTGACGTCAGCTGGGATAAGCTCCAGCACCCCCCACAACCGAGGATAAAGTGGTTCAGAAAAGGAATGAATTAACTATCTGTCATCTTATTTTCATTTATTTTACCCTGGTAGTGCTGCTTCCACTTTGAGCTTTCATTTCGGGTGATGACTGAAATGCAAGGATAATCTGTATGACATCATATCTGAAATCTTTTTAAGGAATGAAAAGAGGACAGATTTAATCTAAAAATTAAAATGTTTTTTGGTGAGTAAAATCATTTTGCTAGAATGTGGCTATGTCTATCGAAATAATATTGCAATTTTATTAAGTTACTATTGATGTTTTCATTTATGTGTTTCAGCTGCAGCTGCAATAAAAGTTTTATAGCCATAAAAAATGTTATTGAGGGTTGGATTGATTCAGAGGGAGCAATACTGAAGGCTTAGGTGTAAAATGCACAGCCCACCACTGAAATGTGAACAGTTTTTACTTCAATGTTGTCCACTTCTTGCAGGAACCTGAGGCTGACTGATTCCAGTGCGTCCTGTGGCCATTCATGGAACCAGTCAATAGAAGTGCAGTTTATGACGGCAGGGAACTTCCTGCTGCGGACTCTCAGTTTAGTGCCTACTGGAGAAAAACACAAAGCCACCTACCAAACACACAAGCGCACAAACACACACACACACACGCACAGACTGTGTATGAGGTTGCATCATCCAATGATTAGAACTCACTACAATCAACATAAAAAATGATAAACAGAGAATAAATTATTGGAGCTACATCATTAAGCAAATAGACTCTCTGGCAGACTTGTGAATTAAAAAATTGTGGTGAGCTCTGGGCTATGTAGGACTGATTGGAGATTAACAGCTGGCTTGTTCTGAGGCCCAACCAGGTGCTTCATCACGCTCAAAAAGCATACAGCAGGCAAACTTCAAGGACTCTCTGATCATCAACAACTCAGCTAACAGCGAACAAATTTGACATGAAACTTTTGTTTAACACATTGTAGGCTGCATAGGGGGACACAGTGGAAGAATGGTGATCACGTCTGCCTCATAGTTCTGAGATCGAGGGTTCGATTGACCTTTCCATGGGGAGTTGGCATGTTATTCCCTTGTTGGTGTGGGTTTTCTTTGGGTACTCTGGTTTCCTCCCACATCCAAAAACATGCATGGTAGCCTGGTTGAACACTCAGAATCATCCCTCGGTATGAGTGTGAGTGTGAATGGTTGTCCGTCTCCTTGTTCCCTGCAATTGGCTAATTCAGGGTGTCCCCCACCATCTGTCCATAGTTGGCTGGGATACACCCTGACATCCCCGTGACCCTTGTGAGGATGAGTGGCGTGGAAAATTGATTAATGAACTTTCCCATCTCTTCATTATCTCTTTTTTTAACTTTGTCTTGCTGATTTTGATCCTTCAGGTTACATTTCTTTTTCTTAGATTGATTTTTTTTCATTCATTTACCAACCTAGCAAAAACTAGACGGAAGGTGAATATAACTGCTTTAAATGCGAAGACTCTTGGACAGACAATCACATCATCCACATATGATATAATTGTTTTCTGCTGATTTTATTATGATGTCAAGCACATTGAATACAATGTGTCAAATTTTGCTAAGTAAATAAATTTGCCTGGCCTTCAGTATGGAAATAATGTTGCCTTACATTTTGCTGGGATGATAAAAATCTATAATATTCTAACTCCTATACACGCTTTCTCTTACAAAAAAGTCTTCCCCAAAATATACCTAGCTGACGAAGCGTAGAATATTATCTAGTTATGTCCTCATCAAATCGGTCTTCCCTAAAGAAACTTCTTATATTTTGTTATTCTTACTAACACTAAACTCGACTTTCTCTTCCATGTATTCATACAGATCATTTCACATTATTACATGTCCAGTCAATACAGACATAGAGCCTGTCAATTGGGGATTGCCTTCCTCATTTATTCAGCCCTCTAGCTCAGTGTACAGAGCTAGGAGCGAGATATAGAGGTGCATATGGCTGGTGATGGGGCTGCATGGAAATACTGACAGGATAAGCAACCCCTCTAGAATTCACAGTCCCCAAGGGAGAACAAAATGCTTCAGCGTTTATAAAATTATCCGCAGAAAAACAGCAGCTTTTCCCAGTGATTTATGACAAAGACCGCCACATTTGAAAGTAGTATTCTGAAAGATCATTAAGGGGAAATTGTCTTAGGAGATGTTCATCTTAAAGCCAGCCATTTACCTATCTATGAAAATGTTTTTGTGCTGCAATCATAAATTAAGTGTGAGGTTAGAGGCAGCATGCTGAAGTTATATTAGTAGGCAATGGAGATCAAACAGAGAGGCAGATTCAGAGACAAATTAACGGCAAACTTTCTCCCTCCTTCCCTGAGGAGAGTCACTAAGAACAACTTTCTCTGGATCATTAGCTGTGAAATGCACAGTAACGGAACACACAGCTCTTTATACTGTATGTGTCTGAGTATCTGATTAGTTCACCTTGAGCTGTCTGCGAACCCGGTCGATGAAGAACTTCCAGCAGTTTTCTCTTGTATCCATCAATCCTGAGCCCCGTACCTCTGGTCTCACACTGCCAATGATGTTCTCCACTTCATCGTCTGGGAACAAGTCAGGAATCTCCCCTTGAATAAAAATAGGATTAGTATTATAGACACAAATATTAATTGAGGATTGTATTTGTGTTTTTTTTATTTTGTTTAAATACAAATGTGTTAATTGATTTTTTGCACATTTACTGTGAAAGCCATTTTCAAGATGGACTTTTCAAGAAAAAAAAGGTGGACGTCAAAAGAAAGGTCGGAAAACTCCAAAGCAAGCAAGCCTGTCGCAACCGGGAACGGAAATTTTCAGCACTAAATCGAATAAAAAGGTTTGTCAGAGATACAACAGGATAGGCTCGACTTCCAGCATTAGCTTCGATGGCGATAGAAAAGAAGGAGGAAAGAAAGGAGGATGGATATTGTGTAGAGGTAAAAAGGATTTTTGGTGAGTAAAATATGGTTATATTCCTAAATGATATGTCAATTGCATGAGGTTATTATTGATGTTTTTTTTTGTGTCGTATCTGTAGTTGCAATAGAGGTGTTATAGCCATAAAATAGTTTTTGAGGGTTGAATTGATTCAGACAGCTGAAGGCGTCGCTAGAAAATTCACGGACCGCAGCTGAATTCTAGTAATACAGAGATGAGAACACTAAATGTGCATATATCCTTAAATTTTGTTAAATGGCCTGATATGTCTGATTGTGGAATACCAAGAGGAACTAATCTCAACTTGACTCCTGGATGTGGATACCATTGCATACGATCGGTTTGTCAGTGTGTAACGACTTGCACTTGTATATTCCACTATGTTCTCATTCACCTACTGATGACGCAGTATCAGGCAAGGTAACCAGGGGAGGGAATCAGATCAACAGCCTCTTAGTTAGGGAACCAAAACTGAGCTACACTACTCCATATATACACAGCTTCATTTTTTTACATGAAATATGCTCGCTGTGACACCCAGTACCATATTGTGAACTGTGCTAGAGAAATCGCACCACAATTATGTTGGCTGTGACGTAATGTAGTTAAAGTCTCCCCCTCTTGCAAAAAACATGACAGACAGTAATTAGTGAAGCCTGCTGTTACCCGATGCCAACAGATCGTTGACCAGAACGAGAAACCTCTCATCTGCCACTTGGGCATCAGTCATTAAGAGCACCGTGCCAATATTCTTCACGCCAGCTTTGATGTAGAGTGAAGCCAGGTCACTCTGGGTGAGAGAAACACAAGAGTGGGTGAGGTTACACATAACAAAAATCTGCAGCTAGGGAATACAAGACTGTAAGCATTTATGGTGAGGATGCCATTTTAATTTCTATTATAGTGTTCAGGTACTGGAGGGATCATATATAAAAATTAAGCAGAAACTCCTCCAGTTTTAAAAAAAATGAAGTCAAACATCAATATACTGCAATTAAAACAATATTTGGACTTAAAACTGAAATATGCGAGATAATTTTTCGTTAAAAGTGATATCGATCCAAACATAACGTCAGTGATTAAGATAATCTAACACATTACTATAACACTTAAAATAAATAAATAAAAGCTTTATATTTATATATAGATTAAATTTATTGCAGAGTCCATTCATACCAAGCGATGGCTCTGTTCTGTTATTCCAATACAGAGTTCAAGCCTTTGCTGCCAATGAAATTTCCATCTGTCAAATTTAAATTTTGACTTCTATTTGTTGTACCATTTTGTACTTACTTTGAGGTCTGTGATACTGTAACCCTTTCTCAAGGTGATTTGGAAAACCTCCAGATTAGAGATGAAAGCAGCCAATCGAGTCAGACTCTGCTTACCACTCCCGCCTACTCCAACCAGCAGTGCGTTACCCCATGGAGACTCCAGAATTCGATTTATACGGCAGCTGCATGTGGAGTTAGAAAAAGGCAGATGAATGGGCTGGAGTGGATGATAAAATGTTAAGGCAGTGTTGTTTGTAAAAGCAATCTGATTCAAAAAGAAAAATGAAAAATGCAACAATGAGGTTATTTACTTTTCCCCTTTTAGCACCAACTCCCACTGTCTATGTACACTATCGTTTAAAGGTTTAGGGTCAACCAGGCAAGTTTTTCAAGAACAGTTACACTTTTTTTTATTAAAAAAATCCTCAAAATGATGAGAAAATACCACATTGGCCCATATATAAGACAACCCTGATTATAAGATAACTCCCTCCTTTTCAAAACTCAAGTTTGAAAAATAACTTTGTGAACACCAAGTTCCATTTTTATACAGAAAATAATACGGTACTAGCAATGACAGGAAAACATGTTGAATTAATTTTATCCTTCAAACTACGCTTCAAAAACGGTATATGCTTGTGGAACACATTTTATGTTTTCGATATATCACATTACGCTGATGGAATTGTGGCAGCAATCTAACTCCATAGAAAGCACAATTCACAGGCACATACAAACGATGTATTACTTTAAGTTTTAAGCATTCCTTTTCTATTTCTTATGAGCATATGTGTTAGTCAAAACAACTCCTATCAATGTAGAAGATTCATCACAGACAGTGCCATAATTTGAAAGTTTCAGAATACACTCCATTCCTCATATTTGAACGTGTAGTGGTCTGAACGCGTAGTGGTCTGAACTCCCCGCTGCCTTTGTGGGTTTGATTACTGCGAGTGAGGGTTGCATCAAGAAGGGTATCCGGAGTAAAAGTGTGCCCAATATTACAATCTGCAATTTTCCAATCAATTGAGGAAATACCCATTCACTGGACTACCATGGATAATCACTACAAGGTAGGCCAATAAACACAATTGTTACTTTGACAGCCATTTATGGTATAGTGAAGTGAAAAAACTAACAATTGCCAGTGAAAGAACAAATCAGAGATTCATTTTAGGCCGGTTTACGGGGAGCTGATCTTTGAAGTTGGCACTGATTCTGAGTCGCAAATGTCGTTACAGAACTACATTTTAGTTTGTCATGTTTTAGTCAGCAATGGCAAATAACCTCTGACAGTCTCATATCTCCGCTTTTGACAGCCTGGAGAACAAAATGGACCTATTCATTTCAAAATACCTGCAAAACTGGTGTCTTTTCGACAGACAATTGGGAATATGACAAAACTACTTAATCTCTATCTTTTTTTTGGAGCTTCTTTTATTATACCTCAGATTTGTAATGTTCTACTCACATGTGAGCCATGGCATCCTCAAACAGCACAAGGTTGAGTGTGGCATTGACTTCATTGTAGCTGTCCAGTACCTCCAGCAGGTTTTTATTGAGACTGCTCCAGGATTCCACAGCCATATACCGGGGCTCCCCAAGGCCGTTGGCAAAGTGGCAGTACAGGTTCATTTTCTGGGTTTTTTCCAGACTTTCTGCCATGTCCTTAGGGAGGAGGTCACACATGGGCATGCACATATACACACGACCCTTGTCAGCATAACATTAGTGTTATGGTTAAACAGTTTAGACAGGGGCACAGCTGAATATCGCAGTGGAACAGAGGTTGACCTATTTCATTTTCACTTCAGCAACTATTCCGAATATTTCACTGGAGAGGTATGGTATTTTTTCCCCGCCAACATCATGTGCAGGCAGCCTTGTTTCCAATTCACATCTATATTGTACTCTATTGGAAACTGCATTTGCATTACACTAAAATGGCTTAGTACATCCTGTCCAAAATGTCTTTAAACGGTTGTTTTATTGTACACAGGATGAAAAGAACTTGAAACTAGGGCGCATAATGTTCTATGAGACTTTTGTTAGTTAACAAATGTTGCAGGTAATGTGTACATTTGTGGAAGTATGGATATACATATAGTATGCTGCCAAGTTACCTATTGGAGTATGACTTGTGTGCATGCTGTGAACCCAGGGAGCATTGTGAACCAAGCAGAAGACAGAAAACCATTAAAATGTTTTCCAATTTGCTGGGCTTGACAGCACAAGCCCTGACAGCCAGACCCCCATACCATTCTGATTAATATTCTCTACAATGCTCTCTCCTCTCAACACCCACCCATTTTATGAGCATTATTTTCAACCATCTCTCTTCTTTGGTGATGCTCACCAATGTCAAGGTCCAAACCGCAGAGCAGGTAGCCTAATGACCTCCCCCATCCCTTGTTTTCCATTTCAGAACTTTGTAAAAACTTACCTCAAAGAACTTTTTCACCGTGTCTGCCTGCAGCTTATCAAAGAGCTGGAAGTCCTTCTCCTCAACAAGCTTGTCTCTGTAGACACGATTGGACTCGTGCAGGTAGATTTTCAACAAGTCCAGAGGGGATTTCAGACACTCAGCAGTACTGAAGAGAATGCCCTGCGCAGGAAGGTAGAAAGGGAGTTTACTGTTTCATTCTGATTCTGACGACAAAATGTTGAGAAATGTATTGAATGTCAACTATGTAAATGATGTTGCATCAGAGCATGTTTTATCTTTTATTCGGAATGTTTTATCGGTACTGACGTTTAAAGACAGTTGGATAATATAAGTGATATTACAAAATGGTCAATGACATGAAAATGAGCTGTCATTGGCAACAAACTAAACTGTTTATACGACGGTCTAATTAACTTCTAACTTCCAGCAGTTCTTAGGGATATGAGAGTAATAATATAGATAATGAAAGACTGAAGTTTGGATGGATTATCACATAAATTAAGCCAAGTTAAAATACTCAGATTGTGGCATTAAGACACAAAAAAAATGCTCAAATAATGCTTTTCTGTGTAAGATGACATGAGATGACTGCGAATCACAGTTTTGACAAGGATATCCATATTTACAATGTTGTATGCTTGTAAAAAGTATAAAAAAAATTAATATTTTTAACACTTTTTAAAATATTCTTGTCTACTTCACTTCAATTAAAAAAAATATCAGGACATTGTGTACAGTTAAAAAGGATTTTTGGTGAGCAAAATACGGCTATATTCCTAAATAATATTTCAATTGTGGGCCCGGTTCTGATATCTGAAAAGCTCCATTGTTTGTATTTAATCACTGAATGCTGCTAGGAAGTGGATTTTACCTCATTTTAGTGCACTTTATGCCATTTTGCCATAAACGTCCATCACAGTCTTTTCCCGGGGAAATCACCCACCTGGTACGGTTGTAATGTCTGAAAAGCTCCAGTATTTGTATTTAATCAATAAATGCTGCTAGGAAGTGGATTTTACCCCATTTTTATGCATTGATTATTTTTTATGTGTCACAGCTGTAGCTGCAGTCGAGGTTTTATAGCCATAACATAGTTTTTGAGGGTTGGATTGATTTGTTGAAGGCCCTACGAGAAAATGCATGGACCGCTACTGAGTTCAGCACAAATGAGATTGGTGAATCCAGCCACTGAGTCAATGTTTTGATTAATTCTGGCTTGACTTAACAAAAACTAAATTTCTTGATACTAGACTTTGGAGTTGAAGACAGTGTACTTTACTTGAGACTTGATGACTTAAAAAACATATCTTTGGTAGTTCGTTTGCAGATAAAATTCATTTTAATAACGACAATGTAATGGCTGGAGGATTTGTCCGTCAATCTAGCAATTGTTATCACTTACCTATCAAACAGTAAGACCATTTCTTTGTCAGACAAATACAAACCTTCTCATTTCAGCCTAGCCTTAACTGGGAATTCTCAAAGATAGATCAGATATCAGGTCACAATAATACGATGAATTGGTGATGCCTATCAAGTTTACTTCGAGCTGCAGTACACTTCATTTGTAACTAAAATGTGGTTTATGTATTAATTAATTCAAAGTATTTACGTTAATGATTGTAAACTCAGAATAAGAGAAGGAAATAAAGAAGTGAAAGTATCTTGGAGTCTTCTTCACTAATACACGCAAAATGTTGACCGGCCTACAGTGAGGTACATAAGGTATCAATGCGACATGAGGACGAAGGAGCTAACTATTCCTTGTTTTTTGTCCAGACGTATGAGGTGCATGTCTCCTGATGTACTTTATATAGCATAATACAATCAAATGTGGTTCATTAAACAAATAGAACTTTCTTGTGAAATGTTGTGGGAGTGCGGCTTATAGTCCGAAATTTACGTTAAATAACTAAACAGAAGTTAGTGTCTGATCAGCCTCAAATAAAATACATTTTTCTACCCTCAAGAAAAAGTTCTCCATACATATCAGTCATCTGAAACACCAAACTGCAAAACTACTGACAAAATAGCAATACATTTAAGTGGTCACTTTTTTTGTAGTGTCATCTTAAATATAATCCAGTACTTTCTACCTTGACACCTGCAACAACGGTTGATTCGTTCAGTCCTTTGTGACCCTGCTGGTATTGGTTATTCTTTCAGCATGAGGGCTTCAGTAAATTGCTCACGAGGTAGGGGAAGCGAACCCAAATCCTCTGTTTTGCGGAATCTACTACTGAGCATATATAGAAAGTTTACATTTTGTTCCTCATTTCCCAGGGAAAAAATAATAGTATAACATCTACCGTTAAGTGCAGTATGATGTCAGCTTTTACATCACCCCATTTTAATTGGGACTTTTAAATGATTATAGTATAGTATGCCTATATATTATATTATCATAATAAGGCTTCAGTGCTATATTCGTCAATTCCCAGGTGGATTTATGAAAATTGAAGTTTCTCCAACCAAAGGGTTTGAGGCATTAATTATACAATGGAGTGTGTTAAATCATGAAGCCTGCCCTCCATGAAGCTGTGGAATATTTTGAGTTAAATATTGCCCTGAGAGCACTTCCCTTGTTGAGCTTTCTTGCCGATATTATATTCTTTAAATACATTAAATCATCAGTAATACCCGTGCGAGTGGAATCCCATCGTACATTTCAGCCTTATTTTTCTAGCTTTCAGGGTGAAGCTGTTAAATAAATAATCATTTAAATGAAAAATTAGCAAAAATAGCTTGGCTGTATCAATGTGGGAAGTGGAGTCATAGAAACAGAGTGTGGAATAAGTTTACAGAAGTCAGTGATTTTTAACGTGGCCTTTAACATTATATAGTGATTAGATTAACCCAGGGTTGTTTCACTAAAGGATTTCTCACACGGTTAGCTCCCTTTCCAAAAGAGTATTTACGGAAAATGTGTTACCTGGAATATATTGGATAAATCTCGGAGATTGAAGATGTAGTGGAACTTGATTGCAGTGGGAAGGAAGTTAGAGGCAACCCGCATATGGAGATCCAGTGATAAATGGACTAGGGTGGGACAGTGATTCCGTATGGCAGCTGTGAAGCCATCTTTCTGCAAGTGCTGCAACAAAATTGAACTGTATATGGTTGCAAGGGCATCGTCTCCAGGGAATGACAGGGTAATAACTGAGAAATGCCTCTGTGGAAAAAATACATTATACATGTAAATGTAAACAATAAGCAGGTTAAAACAAATGCATGTCTTTGGAATGTGGGAGGAAACCGGAGTACCCGGAGAAAACCCACACAAGCCTGGGGAGGACATGCAAACTGCACACAGGTTGACCAACCTGGATTTGAACCCAGGTGCCCCACCATGAGGTCGACGTGCAAACCACTCAGCTGCTGGGCCACCCTACATAATAATGATTAAATAATAAACAACAACACTTTTCTGCAAAATAACAAATAGGTTTCCATTCAAAAAGAATAGTGATTTGAAAGATTTGAAATTGTGTTAAGCTGCAGCCCAAATGTTCTGTAATTATGCCTTTATCCTCATGAGGGTTGCAAAGGTAATGGGATTTATCCCAATTAATCCTGGGCAGCAGGTGGGGTTCACCTGTTAATTTCAGGGTAATTATGCTAAGTATTATAAATATAAATAAATAATTTTTGAAAAAAAAATCATAAAACAGAGTAAAACTTCCCTGTTTTGTCGGTTATTCCCAATACTAACTAATATGTTCAAGAAATTTTGAAAATGTGAGGGCATTGTGTAAAAATACCTGTAGCCTCGGATTGATGGTAAAACCTCCAGCTGTGGGGTTCATACAGGATACGTATTGAACATGGTGAATTTCTTTCAAAAGTAGTTTATTGCGGTCATACCTTTAAGGAGATTAGGGAAGCAGTGAGGTAAATTAAAAGTTACCTTTGGACAAAACTGCATTTAGCCTCCCAGGCACAGCCCAACATATCCCCAATAAAATCCATATTTGTCATCAACAATTTCTGAGTCATATGAAGTCAACAAAGATGTCATATTTTATTTGCTGAACAATGATTTCTATTCTAGCCAATGACAAAAACTTGTTCTTACACCGAATCACAAAACCTATGTAACTTTAATAGATTACCCATATACAACATTAGTCATATCCTGCTTAGTTTTGATTCAGCAAAACGATGCTCAGCATTGTCCCACAAATGCAGATAAAGTAACATTATCTAGACCTGTGTCGCATTACATTTGACTTACACATGTGTTTATCATATTGTATATAGCTAATGAAGCGACCTTTCGTAATCCTGGAAAAGGAACTCGCTTTCACAACAACCGCAGTTTCTGTGGTTTACTTAGTATAATACATCCAGCAGCCGCTTATGAAATGAACCTTTCTGTGTTCATATATGTGAAAACAGCCAGTTAGCCAATGTGATGATTCGTGAACATAATAAAACGTAAAAATAAATAAGTTATACCAGTTTATATATAAATATATGTGTGTGTGTGTGTGTGTATATATATATATATATATATATATATATATATATATATATATATATATATATATATATATATATATATATATATATATATATATATATATATATATATATATATATATATATATATATATATATATATATATATATATATATATATATATATATATATATATATATATATATATATATATATATATATATATATATATTCTATCATACATATTATGGATCAAATTAAAAGAGCTGTACCAGTGGTTGTAGTCCATATGTTGACGTATTAGTGTGTGAGGTTGAACTGTGCCATATGCATCCACCTCAGGCATATTCAAGTCATCTATGAAGTAAATCAATCTTTTCTTGCCAGGAGGACCATAGCTGCGGCCTGCCTTTTTCTCAAGAGGCTTTTCCATTATACCTATGCAGAAGACAAATAATACAAGTGTAATGAATGTCAAACTTTATATTTACATATAATTATCGGAACTAAGATTTAGGTGTCGCTGGATGAAACAATACAGGTTTGAACCTTGCAACATTGCAGATGTAGTGTAATAGTTGAAAGGAACATTTGTAACCACAAATTCGTCAGGGTTGAGTGATGCAAGTTTAGCCCCAACCAAGAGCGACTTCCCAGTGCCAGCATTGCCAACGAGCATGAAGGGCCGACGGTGCTCCAGTAGGCAGTCCATGAAATAACGGACACGGATGGTCTCTGCTGTGTGAACTAGACAGGCCTGAAATGAAAAGTCACATTGACTGTGTGTAGAATTCAAGCAATGATTAATTATTTTACATTTAATTTAATAGTTAAAAACTCAAATTCTAATGAATTTGGGATGTTAAATGTACTACTTTTTAATATATACTCATTTGAATACAAGGGAATGTTCATACTGAGGATATTATTCCTGCTCCATTTAAATTTGATGCCTTCAGTTCTTTCCAAAAAGATTGATTAAGGGCAAAAACAAGACTCAAAAATTCACCCATTTGAACCCCTTCAATAGATTAAGAGGTTATTTGAAAATAGGTGAGTGTTTGGGTATCAGGTATAAAACAAAAATCTTTAAAAGGCTCAGTTGTTCACATGAAAGAATGGGGGAAAAGTCCACCAATGTGGCAACAACTGTGTGAGCCAAAATCAGTTCACTGGTTTTAGAAATGTTGTTTATATATGTGAACACATTGCCAGGAATTTATCTATTTAATTTTCTAAAAAGCAAGTACCAGATGGTGTAATGGTACAAGGGCCTGACTATCAACTGGCGGCATGAGGACAATATTTTTTCTGAGTCATGGTTTGAACATAATTGCAAATAGTTGTCGATCTTGGTAGTTGCGTTGTGACTGACTGAGGTCGTAGGTAACATTTCACCCAAAGTCAAGTGGGAGAGGTTTCAGATTTTCGTGACCTTTCCTGGAATAAGGAGTGTTGTGGATGGCCCTTGTTTGGGCCAGCATTAAATTGGCTTCCAAGCACCAGATTGCAGATCCTGTTGCCAGTGTTAGGTTTGTGGAAAAAGAATAATATATATATGTATATATATATATAGGTGTGCTAGACCCTCACTCCGGGCCAGAGGCTGGGGACACCCTGAATCGGTGGCCAGCCGATCTCAGGGCACAAGGAGACTTTGTCCAACATATGTAAACCAAAATAGAGTTGTCTTGTAGTATTACCATACCTGAATCGGGGTGTTCACATCCATCTCAAACATGGGCACCAATTTGGACCAGGGTTCAAACTTTTTGCTCTCTGGGTCAACATAGTAATCAAACACTGTGTCTTGAGATGGGAACTTGATGGTTTTGAACTCTGCTACCCACCACTTGCTGAACTCCACTCTGTAGTCAACCATCTTCATTCACAACAAGACATGGAGTATCTATCAGTCAATATCCTAAAATGGCTTCTTATATTTAATGTGTAGTATTCACATTCCCATATATTGTAATACATTATATGTGAATACAAACCACACAACAAATACAATCAAAAAAATGTGGCACAGCCACATAAATTAAAAAGAGAAATAGGAAAGATAGAAGCATTTCTTAAATGAATTGGCTATAGACTACAGGTTACTACAGTTACCTGATCCCCATCTAACTATCAGTTTCTTGCCTTCCATTTTTCCTGCTAGACTATTTGGTCTTCTGTTTCAGTATTCCATTAAAGTCTCCGGTCAATAAACCAATTAGCATTTAAATGAGTCTGTGATGGTGAAATAAAAAAGAATAAATTTGTTGAAGAGGGAGCGGTTTTCTCTTTTACCTTATATGTATGAGGCTCTCCTTTTCTGAAATATTTCTGCCATTTATTTAATCTTAAATCAAAACTACATTGAATATGAAGTTTTACACACAAGTGGCAGCCGGTAGCGGTAGCTCCGTCTGCTCTTACTTGTTTTGTGATTTTGCTGCTTTTCTGTCTTAATGATCTGATTTAATGTTTCTTAATGATCCCATATACTTTGCTTTGCTTTGTACTTTGTGCTTTGTTGTTCTGCGGCCTTTGCGAACTCGGCCCCATCCGTCGCGTAGCTTGGTTTCTCTCTATCTATTTATGTCTAAAATGCCTTTCCTGTATCTGAATTCTCACCCTCTTGCTACTGTGACAGTAAAATTTCCAGAATAGGGGATGAATAAAGTTATCCAATTCAATCCAATACACATGTAGAGGGTTGGATCAAAGCTAAAATAGGTTTGATTATTTGATTGATTCCCCCAACCACTTAAATATAAATATGTCTAGATGGAAGAGCAGTACCTGGTCCCGGAACAAGGCTCCCCCAAAAGCCCAGACAGCAGCAAAAACAAAATAAAGCTCATAGAGTTCCTTCGCAGAGTCTGGCGGTACAGTTTCTGGAGTCAGCAGACATTCGAGCAAATGGCAAAGCATCTGCACCATGCTCTGGTCAGGGATCGGGATAAGCTTTTTAAACCTGAACAAGAAATACGACCATATTTCATCATGATTGAAATCCAATGTAATACTCAAGTCATGCATACATAGTTTTCGATTGGCATCTAAAAAAACACAATGAAAGGGTTATTTTTGTACCTTATTTTGGACCTTTCAAATTAAATTACTTTGGCATCCGGGTTAATAGAACATTTTCGAAGGCATACTTGTTGGATGACATCATATTTTATTTTTGCCCAATTATAAAAATGTGCTAGAATCTGGCCAATAAAAATGTGTGAACCCTTGAACATACACAACGACCATGTTTGCATGCTAGTGCATTTTGCACGCAAGCGTGTCATGTTTTAGTGTGAATACATGCTTTGCATGTTACGCCTTATGTATGTGTTAAACACATAAGTGGCACCCACAATGGAGACTGCATCTTTTAATTAAATATGGTATGACTTTTCGTCTCAAAAATTTGGTTATTGAACATCAAACTATGTGGTCACGTACGCATATACACAGTATGGGATTTGATTTCGTGATATATCAACTCAGGCACACAATATACTGCCACGTGTTTACTTTAAGAAAAAAAATCACCTCCATCTCAGGGCATCCAAGCAGGAAGGGAGGTACTTGTCAAAGAAAATGGTCAGGTTAGCCCTCTCAGATTGCACCTCTCTCCTGTCAATCCAACTGGAGACCCAAGAGTTCCAGCCTAGCTCTCCTGGGTTTATGTAAAGGATTCCTGAAGACAGTGAGGCAAATTAAGTTTTGCTTGAATAGACATTTACAGTACACCAATGTAATCCATGAAATGATCCACTATAATAGTATGTTTAAATAAAACAAGGATACTAAAACTGTATTGCACTCACTTTTACACTGCACATGGCTAAATGACTAAGAAAGGGTTATTCTTGGAATTTGAGGGATTAGGATTCAAGTTGCCATGAAAAGAATCACTAAAACACCATTTTTAAACAATGATAATGAATCTCTCATGAAATGATTTCGTGAAGCTTCAGTTGGGCTCGTTCAACTGAAACAATTGAGTAGTGTGTGACCCGGTATGGGAAAAGTTGGCCACCTAATGAACATCATATGTAACTTTTTAAATGCTCATTTTTTATATATTCTGCCCATTAGATAGACTGCAAGTGAACATGGGCCATACAGCAATAACAGTAATGATCTTCAAATCATTCTGTTAATAGCATTAATACACACTCAATAAATATAAACTACAAATAGACCACTCCAACACCAAAAAAACGGGGGTGCTGATGAGAGGGAAAAACATGTGCAGCACACCAAGATTCCAGAACCTTGGAAGCGCTCTACAACATATTCCCTTCTAAAAAGAAAAAAGAAACAGAAGGGATTTCTTTATTTTACAATGCCTGTTAAATATTTGCGCACAGCAACTTTTGATTTGGAGCAAATAAATAAAATTAAAGATGCTTGTCAAAATTTCTGCAGGTTTTATTATTCATTACTTTTCATAACAAGGTAATTGTCGTATATTTTTTCGCACAACAGAACAAAACACTTTTTAAAATCCCGTTTTATATATATTTTAAGTAAGTTAATGTAGTTTCATCATTCAATAATGAGGAAAGTAATTTATTTATTTCACAGAAGCTTGAAGTTTCAAAATTGAAAGACACAATATGTGATAGTTATTGTGATGATTATCAATAGACTGATATATTTTTTTCAAATTGTGATAACATTTTTACGTCATATCGCCCAGGCCTAGCTTAAAAAATAGTGCTGAAAATGTGCAAAGAGTGAGACAATGTATCTCTGAATTGGTGAATAAGAGTAATGTTTTGGGTGGCAGGTAAATTAATTGATTGAAATGAAGTCACTGAAGTCAGAAAATAATTAGTTTTTTTGTCCCAGTCCTTTACTATATAACGACTGAGAACCGTCAATTACAAATGCATGATTTCCTTTTTTCCCCAGGACCTATTAGAGCTAGACAATCTGTCATAAAAATTATCACTTTTTTTCCCTCTCATACCGTCCAATCGTGATTCTTTCCAGAACTTTTTCAAATGTCAGTTTTCTATTTGATTACTAGTAGCTGTGTATAGTAAACATGTCATTGAAATAAAAGTACAAAATGGTAAATAAATAAGGAAGCAGGGTGGGCAGGTGGTTGTCAGCCTCAGAATTATGAGATCAATGGTTCAATCCCTTGTTTGGACCTTGCTGTGTGGTGTTTGCATGTTCTCCAGACGCTTGATTGAGTTTTCTCCAGGGACTCTTGGGATTATTGGGAAAAAAACGGTGTGCCTGGAAAAAAACAATGCAGTCTACGAATGGAATCCATCCAAACACCACACGGGAAATTCGGAATCCAACGAGCAATGAACCCCTTATTTCAGAACTACTCTCGCACCAAACTGCGTGACATTCTTAGCATAGTCCCGCATATAAAATGATGTTTTTTTGCATTTAAATAAGACTGAAAAAGTTGTTGTCGGCTTACATTCGGAGTCTTTACATTATTCCTATTCACAACAATAGATGGCACCAGATACCTTAAAGGGAATGCTGAACACTTTGATGGGTAATTGAATTGATTGCCTTTACAGTAATATCTTGAGATATCAACTCTAAAGAAATACATTTTACCCATCATATCCCATACCTGCTCTTGATACCGTCGCAGGTGTAGCAGTCTGAAGATGGCTGATCTCAAATAATAGTCTCATGGTTGAGTTCAGAGGGATTCGTTCATTACTGGCCAGGGTCAGAACCTGGGACATGGAAAGATATTCTTTTTCTACAGTTCCGATAGCATAGTAGATACTCTACATCTTCATTGTACCTGCGATGCGTGTAATCTTATGTTTTGCATTACTGTAGATGTTCTCACTGCCATTGCACTTCTATTATGGCTACTACTACTACTACTACTAACCCCCTTTAGCTTTATTTCATTTGAATGTCATTTTAACTGTGTTCTATTTGTAACTATGCTGTCACTTAGCCTAAACCTTTGTAAAAAAAGTGTTTTTAATTCTCAATGGTACATTTCCTGGGGAACAAAAATAAAATGAGAATTGTTAGCAGGTCTGCCTCACAGTTCTGAGATCGAGGGTTCAATCCCAGAACCTGACCTTCTTGTGTGGCGTTTGCCTGTTTTCCCTGGGCTTGTGTGGACACATTTTCAGGGTGTACTTCATGAATGGTGCCCTTAGTTGGCTGGGATAAGTTCCAGCATACCTTGTGACCTTTATGAGAATAAGCGGTGTGGAAAATGAATGGATAATAGTAGAATGAATAATAAAATAAAATACTACAACTAGCATTGTATTCATGTAAACTTGACACCTTTGGCAGTTTAACTTCATACCTTGTTGTCATCCATGACTGTGTTGAGTGACTCAATCCACATTGGGTCAATGTCTCCATCCAGTACAATCCACTTTGGGCCATTGTGACTAATGTTGGATAATTCCCGCATTATACTAGAGAAAAGACCTAGGAAATACAAAAGATGTATATTTCTGTCAACGTCTTTTAAACATCAGATTTCACAAAAATCCCTAGTCACCGTCTTTCCACTCCCTTGTTGATGGATTGATGATGCCAAAAAGCTCATCATTGGTTACAGCTTTTGGGTTAAGATCCATCCACACAGGACGACGTTTTGTGTTCTGATATGTTTTTTGGAGTGACCTCAGCACCTGGCTCTTCCCAGTACCAGCATTCCCAATCACAAACACTGAGTGACGAACATTCAAAAGCTCTTCTAACTGCACCACCTAACACAACAAAATGAATAAAATATTTAAATTTTTCTAATTGTATAATAATGAATCAATAAACTGACAATGACAGATTCTCATTTTTGTTCCTCTTCACATAACACTTTGCTTTTATAAATGAAAAGAATAAAAGTTCTGTTCTGTTGCATGAATATGCCTTATACCTTTGCTTTTTACCAGTTTATTATTATTATTATTATTATTATTATTATTATTATTATTATTATTATTATTATTATTATTATTATTATTTTACAGTTGCACGTTATCATTTATTTTCTTATATTCCGAACTCCCACCGATATTAAATATAGCACAACTTGATGCTGTGACTCCTTTGTTAATGATGTTTAATACAATTTCTAGGAGTAATTTCTAGATGTTTTGGAATATGAAAACTCATTGCATTTTCATCAAACAGCAAAGCTTGCCTTCCACAGATTCAATCTGTTGATATAATTTAAAATGTAAATTAAAGTACTTATGCATGTGCTGACCAACTAATATACAATGTAATACATACATACATACATACATACATACATACATACATACATACATACATACATACATACATACATACATACATACATACATACATACATACATACATACATACATACATACATACATACATACATACATACATACATACATACATACATACATACATACATACATACATACATACATACATACATACATACATACATACATACATACATACATACATACATACATACATACATACATACATACATACATACATACATACATACATACATACATACATACATACATACATACATACATACATACATACATACATACATACATACATACATACATACATACATACATACATACATACATACATACATACATACATACATACATACATACATACATACATACATACATACATACATACATACATACATACATACATACATACATACATACATACATACATACATACATACATACATACATACATACATACATACATACATACATACATACATACATACATACATACATACATACATACATACATACATACATACATACATACATACATACATACATACATACATACATACATACATACATACATACATACAT
>NC_135525.1:3618276-3720776 GCF_051989575.1 Stigmatopora nigra | reverse complement strand
AATTGTTAAAGATGAAATCCCAGTAAGGGACGTTGTTGCTGCTTCTCAGACAACACTATTGTACATTTTTAAATTACGTGTAAGCAAAATCAAATCCAATGCAGAAACCAATAAAGAAATTGAGTTTACTGTACCTTGAGCAAAAAATTATCCTCAGCCTGCAACTTCAAGTCAAGAATAGATTTCTTCACATGCTTCTCAAAGTTAATGTCCCTTTTCCTGGGTACATCCAAAGCAGGGAACAGATCACCTATCAACCCGATGAACACCGGCATGTCATCAGTCACAATTTTGGGAATGTTGAAATCTCTCAGGGCTCTCATTAATACTTGGTCTTCGGCTTGGCTGGTATCACGCCTCTTTAGAGCACCAGCAACCACCAGTACCGACTTGATGGCACGGAGTCCCCAATCATAGTGGTCCTTAAGAATAAGTAGGAATGCAAAGTTATGTTTACAATCAACTAGAGCTGGGCGGTATTCAATGGACAGCACAACAAACTGACCAGAGGTGCTACTACAACAAGGAGGCCATGTGTTTATCACCATTGGTTTGTTCATTTATTGTTGCTTGAATAGGAAACTACGTTCATTGGAGAAAAGCCGACATGAAACAACGTTCAATAATCAGCATTACATAGGAAATAGACCGAATTATTGCTTCTCTAAATCATTGTTTTACTGGTTAGTCAGCACCATGGACAGAGGTCGCATAAGTTCAAACTGGACAGATGACCTCCAAAGCCCTGATGCTGCTACCCAAACTCAAGAGACTTCACTAGAAAAGTTACCAAGGGTGCTATTGTGCAATGTGCATTCTCTGCAAACAATAAAGCAGTAGGTTAAGTTCATTCGATCCAAGCAATTCACACAAAAGGTTTTTTCCAACAACAAGAAAATGCAACCATTCCCTTTCTTCAGAAACTCAGAGTCGATCACTTAGAGTTGTAACTAAGGAAACACCTCGGCGTCTAGTTTTTTATTTTGTTTGCGTAAAAATATCTTCATGAATGTTTTGTGTGCAGTGTGTCTGTCCCTTTGAAGTCACATCAACATTGCAAACGTGTAAGTATCTTTACTACCTGTTTTGAAAGAAGTTCTTTGCACAGTGTGTAGAGTGTGATAAATTTCCTAGCAAGGGCACGGGCATGAATGAATCCCTCAGCCACCAACATAATTTCACAAATTAGCTCAAAGTCAGGCACCACCATAGCACATGGTCTGTGAAAAAGCGGAGAGAACACAATAAAACACAAGATTGGTTTTACTGTGTGGTTGAATAGTAGGCTTGAACTTACTATCATCTATAATGAGATGCATTTCAAGATCAGATCTGAGAAATTTTCATCATTTGCATTTCAAAATTTTGTTTAACCTTAATTGGATCTTCCCATCTCTGACAGTATTCAGTATTGTTAAAGTAATGTTGGTTTTGTAATGCAGATTATATAGTAAGTATAGAAAAAATCAAGAAGGACCATCCATTGAGGCAATGTGTATATGAAAAGATGTAAAGAAAATAGCTGCATTAAAGAATGCCTTCTGCCACCATTTGACTGACCTGAAAAGAGCTTTTAGGTTTTCAGGAAGCTCAGTTCGACCAGCATAGCCAGGATTCATCGTGATGAAGATGCCCACAGTAGGGGAAAGATTTATGTCTTCACCCATGAAATTAAATCGATGCTTCTTATCTCGGATGGCATCTTGAATACTTTTCACCTGCACAGCAGTATAAATCAGACAAATACAGTCAACGATATGTAAATAAGAAAACGTATGTGTGCTTGTGTATTAAATATATTTTACAATATCAGAAATGTAATTTTGAGTTATATAATTATTGTTCTCATAAGCTAGCATATCAAAATAAAGGTACGTTGGCCTGAGCACTTTTATTATGAGAAAAAATGTATAGTAAATGGTGTGAATTGCCTCAGACAGTGAGGCAAATAAGTATTTATTCAACCACCAATTGTGCAAGCTCTCCTACTTGAAAAGATAGGAGAGGCCTGTAATTGTTAACATGGGTAAACCTCAACCATGAGAAACTGAATGTGGAAAAAAGTGAATATCACATAGTTTGATTTTTAAATAATTTATTTCCAAATTAGAGTGGAAAATAAGTATTTGGTCACCTACAAACAAGCAAGATTTCTGGCTGTCAAAGGTCTCCAATCGTTACTTCTATTAAAAGCATTTGTTTGAACTCATTATCCGTATAAAAGACGCTTGTCCACAACCTCACCTTCTCACACTCCAAATTCCACTATGGCCAAGACCTGTCAAAGGACACCAGAGACAAAATTGTAGACCTGCACAATTACAGGCCTCTCTAATCTTTTCAAGTAGGAAAACTGGCACGATTGGTGGTTGACTAAATACTTATTTTCCCCACTATACGTGGCGATACAAATCGTATCAGGATTCACAGGTCATAATTTGATAGTGATTCAAAATAAAATATATCAATAATATCAATTTATTTGCGAAACCTCATTCACCTCCCGTACTGCGCATCCCCGTAAGAGCAAATTGCTTCAATTTATGTTCATTATATGACATCTGGTAGGCGTCTGTTTAGGTCTGCTTTCTTAATATGGGACTCACCCCACCACCTGTATCACAGCAGAACCCACTAGTAATGCGGGGTGTCACTCTGTGATGTTAGCTGTTCCCACTCAAAGAAGGATGGATTAGTTGTGCTGGGCCACATTTGCTATGGTGAGAGTTTGCTCTGTGCAGCAGCTGCCACTGATGCTGGCCAAGCAAGAGAAACAGGTTCCTGACTGTCACTGTAAAGGTTTGATGCTCCTCTCTCAAGGTCTACTTCTCCACATATAAGGCACCATGATTTATTATTCATTAAACTTTGCAACACCTAGTCATTTCTTTGGCTCTTTAAAATTCTCCACACTCACTTGCAGGGTCTTGAAGAGAAGACTGCTTGACTTTCATTACAGCTATAACAGAAAGGCAAGGGCATAGCACTGACTGTTTTATAGAGCAGTGACTAATGAGCCAGGGAACACTATCACCATTATCAACACGATCCTAATCAGCGTTTTTATCAGTTGTATATGCTCTTCCATGATAGTGTTCCACTTGGATGAAAAAAAAGTCAAAATGGGCAAATGCAGGACATGAATGCTCATGAGACCACAACCACAAAGAAAAGCTTTCTTTGATGATAGATAGCAGAATGTGCTATGACAGAACAGTGAGCATCAGCTGAAACACAGAAACAGCCTGACTTCTAACGTGGGAGCTAGGTCAGATGCGTTTAGACTTCTGGTTCTATGTATAAAGTGGAGGATGGTGAGAACTGGAGTTGACTGGATCATGGTCACAGAGAGCATTAAACATTAAAACTTGTTTCTTGTGACTTCCACCATAGCTAATAATAAAGATATGTTGTGAGCAGGAGAGTTGTTACTTGTGGTGAGCATTTAACCAAGTCCAATAAGACAACAGAGACAACTTATTGTTAATTAATTAAATAAACAAAAAGGGGGACCGAAGGGTGTGTTACAATTATTGGGGAATAACACTCCTCATCCTCCCTAGAAAGGTCTATTCTGGGGTACTGGATAGGAGGGTCCGCCAGGAAGTTGAATCTCTGATTCAGGAGGAGCAATGTGGTTTTCGTCCTGACCGTAGAACAGTGGATCAAGTCTACACCCGCAGCATTTACCCTCACAATGGTCGCAGGAGTGCTGTAGCCTATCTCAAATATGAGAAACGGACACCCTGAATTGGTTGCCAGCCAATCGCAATGCACAAGAACAACACATACAACCATTCATGCTCACAGTCATACTTAGCATTAATTTAGAATGTTCAACCAGACAACCCTGCATGTTTTTGGGATGTAGGAGGGAACCCGAGTACCGGAGGAAACTCATGCCAACTGCCTCAGGAAGAACATGATAACTCAACACAGGAAACTCGGAATCCACGCTAACCACACGGCCACTTGGTTGCCCAACTAAAAACATACTGAGATTAAATTACATTTCATTGAATGATCATTCTATTAATAGTATTACTTTGTATTTTTGAGTGTTTGATCAATTCTTACTGTTAATTACACAGCCATTCCCATCCTCTAGTCACACTAAATTAAAGAGTGCTCCATTTGCACATAAAACCCAGTGGTGCAAATTTTTGTGGGTTTTGCTTACAGCTGAGACACTTATCTACAGTTTTATTTTGGTTTATCACTGTCCATACTCTACTTAGCAGAGACAATGTTACAAATAAGATTGAAACTAAAAAAGATAGCAATGGAGACATTTTTAGAATTAACTTTTTAAACTGGCAGCCCGGCGACTGAGTGGTTAGCGAGTCGGCCTCACAGCTCTGGGGTTCTGGGTTCAAATCCAGGTTGATTGACTTGTGTGGAGTTTCCATGTTCTCTTGCCTGTGTCGGTTTCATCCCACATTGCAAAAAATATGCATGTTTAGCTGATTGCCCCTAGATATGAGTGTATGCATGAATGGTTGTCTCTCTCTTTGTGCACTGTGATTGGCAGACTTCCGAGTCAGGGTGTCTCTGGCCCTGAGTCAGCTGGGATAGGCTCCAGCATCCCATATGACCCTAATGAGGATAAAGCAGTACAGAAAATGAATGAAAACATTTTAAACTAGAGGTTAAATTTGAAGGCATTTTTATAAACAGTAAATGTTCTTACCTGTACAGCCACCACAGACAGAACCTCTACTGAGATTCTGTTAAATTCATCAAAGCAGCCCCATGTGCCTGTCTGAGCCAGACCTTTGTAGATGTTTCCACAGGACTGATTGAAAGAACAAAAAGAGAACCAAGACCACATATATTCAAATATGCAGTCAAGTTAGATAGTTACTCCGCAGTTGGACTACAGTCTGGGCGGATAAACACTTTTTGCAACCCATTTAAAAATTTAATCCATGTCTCATGCTGACCCCTAAATAAATAGGACAACACACATAGAAAGAAAAAGTTATTTTCTCAGTCTTACATAATGCAACACTGACAGTGAAATAAGTGGTTAAAATGTTTTCTGCCCATGTTTAACTCAGTTTTATCAACTTCTAAGAAGTGTATTGCCCTCTAAGGGGAAGACCAAGATGAAGGAGGCAGCTGACTTCTCTCCAATTAAAGGCCAATGGGATCCTTCCCTGACACAAAAACAGAACTGACTGGAGGATTGATTCAAATTGTGAGCTTACGAGATTGTGTATGCAAGTGCCTAAGTGGATATGATCAACAGCGTGAAGCGCTGATGCCACTTTGTAAGGCCTGTGTTCCTCCCGGAGTATATTAGCAGTTCTTTTTGACACATTGCTGGGATGTGTATAGCCAGGGGTGCTTTATGCGTGGATATTGTAATGATGCACCTGCCTGGGGAAGCAGGAGGTAGCAGGATCGCAAGATTATGTTTATGCCTCCTTTGACCACTTTATATGCAGAAGGTGTTCAAGACTATACATGAGTGAATAATAAATCAGGCTGCAGCCAGGGTGCATTGAGGGCATTTGACAAGGCTCAGTGAAGAAATAACTGTCACGTAGGAGTAAATCAGTTCTTCTTCTAAAGGTGGGGAAGAAAAAGAAGATGAAATGAGAGAAGATGAAAAGGGAAAGCTGTAAAGGGTTGACACCTTGAATGACAAATGAAAACCATACTGCTGGCAGACACATATTTGGAAAGATATATAGGATGGGCTGAACTGAACATACGAGGGTGCACTTGTTGACTCACCTTGTAGTCCATCTGCTCCGAGCAGTTAAATACATATACCATGATGCCGAGTGCACGCCCCAAGTCTTTGGTTGTCTCTGTTTTACCAGTCCCTGCAGGCCCTGACGGTGCACCACTCATGGTGAGGTGGAGGGACTGAGTCAGGGTAATATAACATCTATGAAAAAAATAAATACACCTATCAGCACAAACAGGAGCCAGCTGAGATAACAGTGAAATGACATAAAAACAAAAGAATAATTGGACCCTTTAAGTGGAGTGTCCTTTGTTTATATTCTAAACAAATGGGTGCAGTATTTTCAGATTTTCCAAGGTGTGAGAGAGAATACAACAGCAAAAAATAAATCCAATTTGTTCCCACTGTGGCTCCTGGAATACTCTGAGTAGTCACCTATTAAATCCTTTCTTATTTTCCTTTGTCATTGTAGAGGGGTCTGTTTGACTTTTTACTGTTTTGTGTAAAAGCATCTGTTTCTGTTTCCAGCTTTTTCTAACATTCACTGTCAACTCTCAGGTATTGTACAAAATACAGTAAATAATTTATTATAAATGTATTCTAGTAAGAAAAACTGTAACTTTATTTGCCAGCCTACGATTTTTATATGACTCAACTACAACAAAAATAGAACCCCAAGTCCTTTTGTCAACTTAAGTGCTTGACGTCATTCTTCCTCTGCACATTACAGAAATATTCTAAAGTTAAACAAAAAAAAGGGAAAAAGAAAAAGGTTCTAGGAAAAGCGGAAACTGAGAGCTTTGGAGAAAGGGGGATCAATTCAATATGAAATGTATTAAGAATGGAATGACAAATTCAACTGTAGGCAACCAAATTCACCAAACGCACATGAGGTGAAACGGTGAGGTAAAGCAAATTGGATTAACTTCCCATTTCTACTCTAGCCATCCCAATTTAAATGGCATCTCTATGCTTGTGAGCAGTAGGCTACAATTTCTCTGTCTTTGCTGAGCAGTCATTCAGCAAAAACCCATTATATGATAATAGAATCAGCTTCCGTGCTTTGATTAGCATAGAGACTGATTAACAATACTAGTGATTTCTACTGTGACAGGAACTTTCAGGACCAACAGTCAACTAATGTAATATCACTAAAGCCAGCAGCGTGGATATGAACTAATGGAGAGAAACAAGATTTTATGGATCAGGTTGATAACTACTACACAAGTTTATTTGCAATTCCAGCAGAGTGGCAATTTTAGCTGTTGAGTTGCTGTTTAATAACTGACGTTTGGGAGGAGGAGAAATGCACTATATAAGACGGAAAATGGGAAAAGACAAATTATGTGTACAATAAATATAAATGCCAGTATAATTTGAAGTAGTCCCTAGAAATGTGGGCAGAAATCTCACATTCTGTCATTTCAGAAGCTAATTTCAAGTGCGTGATTATATTCCTGTATTTCTGTGCATCCGTTTAGTGTGTATAATATTTCTGACAGAATGCATTACCAGTTTAAATCCTACAGATAATATCCATACACAACTAATCAATCAACCAACCAGCTTCCATATTGTCCCATCAGGAGTTGCCACTGTAAAAAGTTGATTTGCAACCAACTTTTGACATACGGATGAATTTCTTAATGGAAGACAAAAATGTGAAACGAAGCCCAGCACAAAGGTGGCGCCATCCACAGACCACTGGGCTATCATCCAGAGACTAAATATTCTTGGACAAATACTGTTGATATCGTAGTGTGCGTGTGTGTGTTGCATACTGTTATTGATTGAGATAAGTGACAGCATTTCACTGTACTTCCTCCAGAAAGAAAAAAAATGGAATTGGTCAACTTGTCTCACATCTTTATTGAGAATGTTTTCTCAAAGAAAGATAGAGGGAAGAAGAGCTTGCCTGACTTCATAGAACATTTGTATACACAATGGAGTCAGTCCTGTGAGAGAGCGAAGTTTGTGTGCATCTCAAGGCTTTACGTGGAGAATGCTAACTATGTTTACATAACGGCATTTTGGTGTTTGGAATTACCAGTTTTCTGATTCATTGAACAAAGTTTTGGAAGCGCAGCAGTTTTCTCATTCAATAAGTTGCTCGCCCTGACTGGGGGAATGGACAGGGCTCAATTTAATACTTGGATATACAGTGAATAAAAAAGTATTTGCCCACTTCATGATTTCTGTGTTTTTTGCATATACATCAGGCCATCCAATATATTTTTGTATGACACATAAAAAACCTAAGGAAAGAGAAAATGCAGTTTCTAAATGATGATTTTATTTAAAAGGCAGAAAAAATGCAAACTTGTATGGCCTTCTTTGTGTATCTGATACTGATGTTATTTACGACAAGTTAAAAAAACAGACTATCATTGACTGAATTATTATTGTATTATTCATCTTTACAACCAAGCTGAATTGTTTTTGGTCTGTATGATAACATGATTTTTCTTATTTTGTTTTAAATTGTTGTTCATGTATGTATCTATTTATTTATGTATTTATTCATTCATTTATTATTGTAGTTTTTAGCTTATTCATTCGTTTATTATTGTAGTTTTTAGCGTATCCATTTATTTATTATTGTTGTTTTTAACATGCTGGTCATATGAATGGATTAAGTTTTCCAAATATTAGCTCTTCCTCAAATTTTTAAAAAAAGGGTGAGTCAAAATGCTGCTTAATCCAAGCACAACTATCAACATAAAAGGAACACTGTGGCTTCCAGCAAGGGCATGGAGCATATGGTAAATTCTTGCTACAATGTCCGCTGATCCTGCCATCAAAGCCCATTGTTTCTGCTTTGTTCTGGCTTCAAATGGAATACCGGTCAATCTGACAGATCTGGAGATGCATAATCACACACTGCAGTTTCTGTTTGCCAAATAGCTCTGTGAATCAGGTATTCATGTTTGTGGTGTTAAAACTTTATCAGGAATTCTGTGAAAACGTGCTTGTGAACAAATAAATAGTTGAGCAAGTTTCCCTCTGCAGTCAATCCAAAATATTTTACTTATCATAGATGTTAGCTTTTAATGGGAAGATTTGTTTCTTTTCATTATGCATCTCCCAAACATATACATGTCTCCGAAAATAAAGCAACAACTAACTTATATCATGTGGAATCATGGTTAAGTTACCGGTCCCGAATTCGAAGAACAACAGTAGATTTTAAAAAGAAAAGCTTTTTTTTTTTTTATTCAATAGCGGATGTATGTTTTATGTGAGATTCTAAAAGGTTTGAATCCTGTAAAATTATGTAAATTGCTAATTAATATCAATTTCAGTTGAATAGTCTACTAAAGGTTCGGGTTTCTTTTCCCAATGTATTAACATTTTGATTTGCATTGAATGTAATATTCTTTATTCACATGAAAGTGTTATTTACTGCAAAATATTCATGGCGGCAACATTATTAAATCATTATTATCTGTCAAGGTTTTGTGTTTAACTTCACAAAGCAAAGGTTGAACAATGTAAAGATTCATTAATGGAAGTGGATTTACTTTAATTTTTCTCAAATTTTGGATACATTGCACGCTGATGTCATGCATTTAGAATTCATGTTGTAACAACTAAATAATTTTATTAACAACTGTCAATAGTTTCTCACTATGAAAGTGATAATAAAATTCCAGATATTGACACTGCAAACATAATTTTTTTCATATTATTTTAATTGTTGCCCAATCAAATCTAATAGGTAGCCGATTATGAATCAAATTCTATCAGCTATCACAGCTTGCTGCAATTTTGTAGAAACAGAAATGTTTAAAAAGGTACTGAGACATTTTCTCCTCCTATTAAATATTGACGTATAACAATCTATTTTAAGGATGGTTAGAAGTACTCATTTACAGCAAGAGACTGAAATAAAACAGTTACCTATGTTGAACATAGGCTGAAAAGTAGAATCCTGCGTTCATAATAAAATGACTAACAATTATGAGTGATGATGAAAATAAAATAAAACACATGTACCTGTCTGTTAGCGGTGTGATGACAAGCCGTGGCGTATTTCCCAGATACTCATAGGAATAGCAGAATTGGGCATCACAAATATTTGCAAAACAATGTTTTTCCTTCTCATCCCAACGGTGTCGCAATTGTGAAAGCCACACAAATGCTTGGGAATTATCCACCTAAAAATTGAAGGAAGAGAAAGTGTTAAGATTAGTGCCAAGGTAAGTTCATTTTTCTCATGAGAATTATGCTTTATTAATTTTACCTTATGCCTTACAGTACATAAATATATACTGGAGTACATCCTGTATTCATGATGCACTATTCACTAAAACCAATGGTAGATGAAACATAGTGTCCAGAGCCGTTTGTGTATTTAAAATTGTAGAGGCCATAAATGCAGCCATCATCTTTTGAGGTCAGTTGCTATAATTGCTCTCCACATTCAGCTTTTAGGCATATGCCCAAAAAAAAAAACACATCCTCAGGTTTTCTTTTGAGGAAATGTTCTAAACGAAATAGGCGTGAAAGCTCTAGCTGTGCAGTATTCTCATTATCCTGTTGAAAAATTCCACTTTACCTTCTGTGCAATCATCATGGCAACCACATCTCTAGCGTGGACATCGATAGTACAGATAGTCATGACCTTCTGTCGATCTCCAGGTGAAAGCTGTCCAATCAGCATGGAAATGAGGGTGTTCAGCTGAAACACCTGTTTTTTATGGTACTCCTTTAGGGCACTATCATAGCCTTCTTCCAGACGGGCGAAAGCCATTCCAACGTCAGATGTCCACCAGATCTGAGTGCAAGTAAGTGCCACCTGAAGTGGATATTAAAATGTTTACCTTTGCGCAATTCAGGGCAAAACATAGGTGCGAGGGTGGGTCGCCAAAAATATACATTTTATTTACACATTTATAGATTTTCATGCTGCAGGCTCTGCAATTGGCTTCCCACCGTTTTAGGATAGATGAAACTTGTGAACAGTATTTCATTTTGATATATGAAAAAACTGATGGACATAATAACATTTCAGAATTAACACGAGTATTATCGGGGTAAAGGAAGATGTACAATATGTATCAAATCAAAGTTAGACGAGAGCAAAATGTTGGGCATCTTTGATATGAATATCTGTAACTTAGCACTGGTTAATTGGAACCCGAATTTGGCGCACAGGCTCATTGAGCTTTGAACCTTGCAGAAAGATTTGTGAAATCATGATAAAATGTATATGAAGGGGGAAGTGCATTTTGTGTTTCTCTTTGAATCTCCTGTGAAGAGGACGTAACATGCATCTTCAAAACCGCTCTCAAGTGACCTGAATGAGAAAAAAAAATTCTACATCTTCATCTAATAACAGGAAGGACTACAAAAGCTATTGCTGACATTTGAGCTGTAAGTTTGCGCTGTGAGAAACATAATGAGAAAATAAAACATGCACAATTCTTATTAAGTCCAGGCAGAGCAGGCCAAGAGAAATTTCAGAGATGCGTGAGAAGCTATTTCTGCATAAATGCCACAAAAGACCTCCTTGATGTATGCCAAAGCACATTTTTACTCATCTTCATTATAGTGCAAGGTAATGTGGACTGATATAACAAAAAATGAGTTATTTGGTGAAAGTGTGTGTAAAACATAGTGATTAAAGAACACTGCATTCCAAGAAAATCACTAATGACCCACAGTAAAATTTGGGGGTAGATCCATTTATAGCCACTCCTGAAAGTGGGGAAATCGTTATCAAATGAGATTTGGATGTATTCGACTCAATGTCAAGATATTCTTTAGCACAGCAGTCCTCCAACTCTAGTCCAGAAGGACGTCTATCCAGTTCAGTACTCCAACACACATTAATCAAATAATTCATTCATATTTCATTAATCTTCCATTCCACGCATCCTTGTATGAGTTGCAGAGTTTACAAGGGCGTATCCCAGGTGACTTTGTGAAAGGTAGGCTACATCCTCGACTGGTCACCAGTCAACCGTGAGGTACACAGAGAGACAGATGACAATTTGCACTCACAAACATACTGCCAAAGTGGGAATCGAGCCCACGCCTGCCAGCAAAAAGTCAGATGAGTGAACCTCTACAGTGCCATGGGTAGGCAAACCGGTACTCAAGGGCCACTGTGGGTGCAGATTTTTGTTCCAACCGATCCAGCACAGGCACTTTAACCAATGAGATTTCTGCAGAAAACAGGAAGCACCTGACTGCAATCCACTGATTGCACTTTTAGGACGCGAGATTGGTGGGTTGGAATGAAAATACACACCCACTGCGCCCCTTGTTGGAATAGTTTAAGGATCCCTGTGTCAACAAAATCTGGTGGTAGCTGTATCAAAGAATCAGGATCATTATTAGGTTTCTGGACAGCACTGCTAATGAGTTGATCATTTGATTATTTAAGGAAAAGAAGGGAGCTATAGAAAACAGACTGGATAGGGGCCCTTGTGAACCCAAGTTAGTGATCCCTGCTTGACCATAATGTAGCCTACAAAAAAGTCACATTTGAACCATTCAAAGGCCCACAACATTGCTCAAAATCCACTACCACACAATGCGAAGTACAATCAGTACCTGGTCCTGGATATCAATGAAAAAATCTGGGATCATCTGGCTTCCCATGGCCGTGAACCATCTAACTTAACTTAACTGAAGATGTTTTGTAAGGAGGAATGTTTAATAACAAAATAAAAGTGGTGGGAAATGTGTTAAATCTTTTTTTTGAGCCAAAACATTTACTGAATATTGATGTTTTTTTCCTATTGGGGTGCCCAAGTGTTTGCACCTGTATAGTTTTCATTTGATGCATATATCTTCTCCCTTTAGTCCAATAAACTTGGTTGAACTTGTTTTCACATCTAGTTTATATTAGCCTCATACCAGCCAAAGTAACACGAAGAGTTTAGTTTTCTACTTAGCATACAAACAGGTGTGGAGAATGTCATTTATTCATATTTTTGCAAAAATGAATCATCTGATGCAAATTTGTATCCAGAAGTCATGCTCTCATGAATTAAAAATGGGCTAAAGAAAAGGGCAGAAGTGTTCTTGTTAGTAAGGATGCAAATTAATCACCTCATAAAATATTGGCTAACTCATTTTGTTTTATGATGGGGGTCATATAATTAACTCAAGAAGTCATTTCTATTTTGGGAAAGGCATTAAAATGTAAAGCATAATGGGCACTTATTTCACATGACGAGATTGCAGATTATACATCACATGAGATAGGTATTCAACAATGGATGAATAATAATTGTTGCTCTTATAGTAATATAAATATTTACCAGACAGAGGTGACAATGCAGTCAAAAGCCATTAAGGGTTAAAAAAAGACAACCTAATGGAGGATATGTGGATGCAGTTTTACCAAAAATGATTTAACAACAATTTAGCACTTTTCCAAAAATATTCTTTGATAAAATCAAAATTCATTGAGTGTAACACCAACTTTCCGTAGTGCATGTATTTATTTTTAAAATACCAAGAACCCACTCAAACATATAACTGATTGAAATTCTAAATTAGAGGTATTAAAAAAGACAATTATTGTTGTAAATCTGACTTAGAAAAAATCTAATTATCATTGACAGTGGGGTATTTGTATAAATGCCCTGCATGTGACGAGCAATCATTCTTAGCTGTATGGATTACTGTCGCGTTTCCCAGCCAAATCTTGCTCCCTCAACATGGTGGAATAGCGGATCCTGTATTTTTCACAAATAAAGCAGAAGAGGATGGAATGGAGTACTTTTTAAATATTAACCCTGTCATTGATTTACGTTTCCCTGCTCTGATTGTAGTATGTCATATGTTTTGAATAAATTCTGACACCAATGGCACTGTCTGTTTTGTCCCTAAGTGTCCGTGCTGAGGAGCATATGATTTGGTACAAATTAACCAAAAATTAAATCATGCATCCCACTTCTCCTCTTCTCCCACAGATCTCCTCAAATTGTTAACAGACTGTTTTTTTTATTTGCAAACAAGCTTCCATTCATCCCTCAATTT
Source organism: Stigmatopora nigra (assembly GCF_051989575.1). Classification (NCBI taxonomy): domain Eukaryota; kingdom Metazoa; phylum Chordata; class Actinopteri; order Syngnathiformes; family Syngnathidae; genus Stigmatopora; species Stigmatopora nigra. Next base: position 3,707,080 of record NC_135525.1, on the reverse strand, counting down.
AATTTTAATTTTATGGGTACTCTCAAGTCGCATAAAATATACATGGTAGTTTGGTTCAACACTCTAAATTCCCCCGACACATGAGTGGGGCAGTGAATGGTTGTATGTCTCCTTGTCCATAGTTAGCTGGGATAGGTTACAGACCCCCCGCGATCCTTGAGGATAAGGGGTACGGAAAATGAATGAATGTTGATATTTGTCAATGTTTTGGTGCAGTTTGGATACTGTCACTTATGTTCATTTGTTAGTTTTCTAGATCCGATAGTTTATTTTTTGTTTAATTCCATTTTCTATAACGCTGTAGATATAAATTAAACCTTAGTCTTTCAACTGAAACAGTTACATTTCTTCCCACTTAAATATATTTTCTGTTATGAATAAATTTGTTTTAGGTTAAATAAATTAAATTGTTAGATTAGTTTCATTTTCTGAGTCATTTTTTTTCATAAAATGTGGTCATATGCGATCACATACAGTGAATTATGAAATCAATTATTCTCTAGCACAATCAAGCACTCTAAACCAGAATACATTTGTATTACAATAGAATGTTATTTGATTTTACCTGAGCTGGATAATCAAGCAACCATTGCTCTCTGGGTTTATCTTCGTAGGTGGTCACTGATTCGGACATCTCATGACGAACAGTGGCACGCATTGTGTTCAGAACCTGGTTCAACCACACCTCCACCTTATACAACAAAAATTAGTTGAATGATGTGGAATTACTGCGCCTCTGAATATTTGATTAAAGTAAAAAAAATATGAATGGTGGAAAAAATTGGTGAACCTTTGGATTTAAAAAAAATATTGCTATGCCTTTGGTAGGAACAGAAAACTGAACAATTACTAAGAATTTCCACCATTTGCACATCAGACCTTTGTATAACAATGGCTAAATGATATGACAATAGTGCTGTGAAAGAAAATATACTTTGACATAATTTTATGAGCCTTTCTAAGGTCATACAATTCCTAATTGTAGGTTTTACAGATCTTTCTTGAGATTAGGAAACTCAAAACTGATGTGTGTTTTATTGAAAGGAATGGCAGCTTAACCAACATCTCTGTTCTCATGACATTGATTGGACCCCTACTTTGGCTGACTCTGATTATCTCTTAGAGAAATCAATCGACAAGGGATTCATGTATATTTTTCTACTTTCCCTGATAAAATAAAGGGCTGAGAGCTTGCTAATTTAAACTTTCCGAAACTATGTAGTAATTCCCAACTCAAACTTTAACACCTCCTATAATCTCATTATAAGACATGGAAAAAACAACAATGCAATTTGATTTTACCTGTCCGGAGCAGTTGCAAGGCTGATTGAAAGGTACATACTCCTCCTCTTTGCTATACATGCCCAGTCCAGTTTTGGAAAGATTCCCCATGCCATCTGTTTCGAATTGCATTTTAGCCATGTTGTCAAATAGCTTAGAAAGATGCCTCTGGACCTGGTAAAATGTAAACAGTGTAAGGCAATTCATCAGTTTTGGGCAGCTACAATGTCACTAATATTTTAAACAAATGTTTGTTTGAGTCTTTCTTCAAAATTTAGACAAAAAAGGCATGCCTTTTCATACTTTCAGCTATTAAAGAGGAAACAGTATTTAATATATATATAATATGTTCAGTGAATGTATGGGTGGGAAAATTGTTTTGACAGTTAGAGAATGTCAGCTGTAAAAATATGAGCAATATCGCCTCAGTGTGGAAACTAGAGAAACTACAAATATATATATATATATATATATATATATATATATATATATATATATATATATATATATATATATATATATATATATATATATATATATATATATATATATATATATATATATATATATATATATATATATATATATATATATATATATATATATATATATATATATATATATATATATATATATATATATATATATATATATATATATAAAATACTGATAGTAATAACTCAGAGCTGCTAAAATAATGTGATCGGATATAAGCTGGAGGACATGGAGCTGGAGTGCAAATACTGTAAAACAGTAAAACAGCTGTAAAACACTAACATATTTCTATAAGTGCGAATACATGTTTCTTTTCTTTGAGGAGGTTTGTGTGTACAATTCTTTCTACTTTTTGCAAGGCAATGCGCTCGTAAGATAATATGAAGAAATTCAAATGATCTTGGATTACAATGCAGACACACTCAAAAATAATTTTAATCTAATTTTACACTAAACTTAACACATGTTTATATATTTCTTCTCCCAGCCGGGTTGGTTCTGTTTGCCAAAGAGTTCTCACCAGAATTCTTAGTTTTATAAACCCTTTCTTTCACTTTCACTCATGTTTGTACTTCTAACCTTTCGCCTACATTCTCCATTGATCCAAAGAACTCCTGTACCTCTACTTGTTATAACATAATAATCACTCAACTAGTCTCCCATTCATTAAACCTTGTACAATGTTGCTGTAACTGGCCTTTACTCCTTGTTAATCTAGCCCTTACTCCATCTCTCAAGGTTTTCTTCCACCTGCTCCTTATTCTCATTGCATATCATGACGTCACTTGCAAACATCATAGTCAATAGAGACTTCTGTCTGACCCCATGTGTTCCGTTGTACATCAACACACTATGAAAAAGATGATGTCATTCTGGGAATGCAGCTCACCATGATCTCACTGTTCTATACTAGCTTGAATGATGACATCCTGATCGGTGTTGGGGTTAGTTACTCCAAAATGTACGACTACCCGTTAAACAGTATCACAACTCATGGCACATTATCGGAGTGGTTAGCACATCCACCTAAGCGTTCTGAGCTATTGGGTTATGATCTTCCTTTGTGGAGCAGGGTCTCCCCCATGTTACATGGGTATTCTCAGCGTATGTCCTCCCAAATCCCAAAAGCATGCATGAAAGCTGGTTGAACACTTTTAAATTATCCTGAAGTGTGTGTGTGTCCATGAATGGTTGTTTGTGTCATTGTGCGCTGCCATTGGCATCCAACAAATTCACAGTGTCCACTGTCTACCACCAATAGGTGGCTGGGCACCCCTACGAACCTGATCGGGAAAAGGGGAATGCAAAATAAATTTAAAAAATAAATACATATTACTTTCAAAAGCAGCAGTCTCTTCCATTACTCTATTCAACTAATCCGTGACGAAAGTAATTATTTATATTACTCGATTTACCAATTTTATTGGTAAATATTAATGAAACGTGTCAAGGTCTTAAAAAATAATTGAGATTAGGGAATTTTATGCATCTACTACCTTAATTATTGAAACACATCAGTAAAGTATTGGTAAACACCAGACTGCAATTGCTTGATAGCAGATTGATGGCAAAAAATAACCATGGAAAACACCACAAAGATGTGGGTAGAACAGTGTCTACAGTGAAGTCATTAAAATGCTAAATGGGTGCAGGCTCAATAAGCTGTCAACCACTGAGTGAATTGTATCACAAACCATGCCTCTGTAACAGATGGTAGAATGTACCCCGTGATGACATTAGAAGAATTATATTGACAGTATAACATGAACGCATTCCGGCAGCCAACAGTTCAATGTTGATTTTTGAGACATATTCCTTCATGGTAGCATTACATGACTGGATTTTTTTGTCAAAAATAAGTCTGTCTGCACTATGGTGAAGTCGGTTATCACCATTAAGGTTAGTGAGCCAGCACCCATATCTCCATCATTCATAACTCATTGTACACCAGGTACTCTCGCTGCATGTGCCGACCGAGTCCATGTTATTTGCCAAAGCACTCATGTTCCCTGTGACAATCGCTGGAATGGAGGACTTCTTTTTCCTCGATTGTATTTTTGCAGCGGCTTTGACTACTCATCAATGTGTTATTCACTTTATGAGCTCCAGGGAAATCCCTGCTGGCACTCTCAACGATGTCAGTGTGCGGTGGCAAAGCTGGCCTTGCGTGTATGTGAGAAGCGCAGCTACTTTTGCAATATTTCCCCAGTGATTGTGAAAACTTCCACTGAGAAAAATTCTTACATGCAACTATTAAAAGTTTAAATGCAATTCTGAAACGGTTTTAGCAAGCAGTTTTAGTGCTAAAGGTCTATGTCAGGTAGAATGTTATGTTAATCTAGGGGTGGCAAACAAGTTAGACACAAAGAGGCAAAATTTTAAACTCTGAGAGTAATAAAGCCACATTTTATGTCAAGTGCAGCATAAAAAAATTGAATCTGCCAAATTATTTTATAAATATAATTAGCTTGTCGGCCTCATTGCGCTCGAGTCCCTGAGACCAAGCTTATTGCGTTCCAGGACAGAGCTCGTATGTGAATTAACTCGTATCTCAAATCTATTTTTCTCATAGAAATGAACAAAAAAAAAAATCTGAATTTTCCTCATATCTCAAATTTATCGTATGTTGGGACATTCATATGTCAGGATATTACTGTATATGGAGGATTTGTTTGTGATGATTTGTGTTCAAAGAAATTTATAGTAACAGAAACATTTAATGTTACCGCTCTATTTTTTCACTTTAATTCCTGTGTTATTTTCTATTAATGTCACAGCTCAATTTGAGGTTAGTCTTAAAAATAATGGTTGTTGTGAATCTTTTTTTGTATAAACCTACGATATTTGGTAGTTTTAATCGCTAGAACAGACCAAACTACATACTAAACAAACAAAAAATGCCATCACCTGGTGTGGGTTGGTTCCATTAGAAAGAATGTCTAAAAGATCAGCTGAAGAGATGAAATAAAAACGAGGGAAGGCCAGGCGCTTAATGTCCAGATACTCTGCTAGAGCCTTTACACAAAGGGATAGCCTGTAGAGAAAAACACAATACACATAGAATGAGCATTTAGTATGTGCATTAATGTGTGAAGCTGACTGTTACTGCACATCGGAACTGGTAAAAAAAGAGTGAAAAGGACAACACATTAATTTCATCTTAATTCTCACCTGGACTGGATGTTCTCAAGTTTGCTGAACAGACCAGGTTTATTCGTAGCCTCTATAACATTGGGCGTTTGATGGAATGAGTTAGCCAACTCTTTGAAATCGGCATCAATCCCTTCAAAGCACTTAGACTCCTGCAGAAAATTCCACAAGGGAAAACAGCCAGAGGATTTATCTTACCACATGGGAGAGGGAGAATTAGAGGTATAATAATAAACATATGGGTAAAAGCGTACCCCTGACATCATAAGTACAATTAAAAAGTCACATACCCATAGTTCTAACACTAGCAGTGTATGCCAACTATTGGTTAAAAGCCACAACACTTTATCTGGGTTTAATTGTAAATTCAGAGGTAAACGTTTAGGTAATTCATAAATGAAACTGACATTTGCAGTATTTCTTTTTTTTTTAACGCGGAGAGTATAACGATCTCATAGTAACCTGAGGCAGCTGTGAGCGAATGTCCTGTGAGCCAATGAAGATGCTCTCCAGGTGGGTCCATGTCCGTTGCACCTCAAACCATATGCAGATGACAGAATCGGCCACTGACAACTTACTTTGCCAAGATGAAACTTCATCCAAAAACTGGGCAATATGCTTAGAAGAAATAAGGTTCTGCAGTTGGACCTGGTTATCTTCCAGTGTCTCAACAAGCTCCTCGTCGAAACGCAGCAGGGGTATTTGGGTACGATGGTGGGGCTCATACTGGAACTTCATACCTGGAATGCATCATATAAGATACCAATAGAGAATAAATATTGGAAAGTAGGCCAAGTTGCCCATACTAAAAGTTTAGTTTGTACCTGTCCATGTGATGTTGAGCTCCGAAACAACTTTTTCCATTGCCATCTCTTTAACAGCCTTGTCAACAATCCCTCTCACCTCCTCTTCAAAACAGTGCAGGTTCAGATACAGCAGGTCAGAAAGAGTTGTTTCCTGTTTTTTTTTCAAGCACAGTTTAAAAATCTGAGTTGAATGTACAGGGTGACCCAAAAAGATGTGTACCCATCAGTTTCGAAAACGTTTCCATTGGTACACATCTTTTTGATAAAATAAGAAAACAAATGGCAATACTATGTACTTCAAAGTACAGACCCTATTTAAATGAGGCAAATGTGCTGTGCAAAATGTTAACATACCCAAAATGCATATGCAAATCATTTTAAGCATTCACAATAATAATTGAGCCGGCCCGGCGGCTGAGTGGTTAGCGTGTCAGCCTCACAATGGCGGGAGCCTGGTTCAACTCTAGGTTGGTCCACCTGTGTAGAGTTTGCACGTTCTCCCCAGGCCTCTGCGGGTTTTCTCCAGGTACTCCGGTTTCCTCCCACATTAAAAAAAGGGGAAAAAACATGCATGGTAGGCTGTTTGGACACTCCAATCTGCCCCTAAGTTTGAGTGTAAGCCTTCTCGTGCCTTGCGATTGGCTGGTCACCGATTCAGGGTGTCCCTTGCCACGTGCCCGAATGTCAGCTAGGAAAGGCTCCAGCACCCCCCATGCCCTTTGTGAGGATAAGGGGTTCAGAAAATGAATTACTACATGAATGAATATAGGGAGTGCCAATTTATTTATTGTTTTGTTTTACTTTCAACACAATTCAAAATGTTAAAAATCACTTTGTCACTGATTGGCTGAATAAAACAATGAAAGAGTCAATGCAATAATGAAAACCTTGATTTCATATTTGTAATTGTGTTGCGAACCTTATCCATGGTGAAATAAACGCCAGTAGCAGACATTAGTTGATGCCAGTGTCTCACACGTATGGCTGGATTCTGAAGCTCTGCCACAGCCCGGATGGAAATGAGGAGATTCTTTACCTTGTTGTCCAGAGATGTGAAGGCATCCCATGTTTTAATCTATAAATGTAACCAGAAAGAAACATCAAAAATAAGCTTTTATTTTTAGTAAAATAAACTGAAATATTCAGATTTTGAATTGAATTGACTTGAATGCCTTTGTTGTCATTGTACAATTATAATGAGATTTAAAGCTTCACCATGACGTGCACAAATAAATAATGAATAAATAAGCAATACATAAAAAAGTAGTCAAGATAATAATTTGTCAACATAAATAAGCAGTCAACCTAAATAAGTAGACAAAATGGAGCCTAATTTGTTTTATTGTGTACGTTGATAAAACCTTGAGTGTTTATTTACTAAAAATGGCAGAATTCAGCAAATAGTAGCTTCATGAGTAATTCAAGGTAAATCATTTTGTTGTACCAATTATCTGCGTGAAGGGCAAGAAAACACTGCATTTTTCTTTTGAAGTATCACCATTGATGTTACAGTGTGCAAAAAGATCACTTAAAGATTTCACTAATGGCTTTTTTCTTTGAAGAAAAAATTCAATCAAATAACTTTGCTCTATAGTTGGATGGCTTTAGTTTCATATTTTGTCTCCTCTGTGTTTTCCTTCAACATACATACACGTTAGGTTAATTGAAGACAATAATAAAGAATGAAATGGTTGTTTGTCAGATATGATGCTGAGAGGCATCAAGTCCATGGTGTAGTCAGTTGGAATAGGCCCCTCACCTGTTTTGTGAGGTTTTAGTAATGCAACATTATTCTTTGATGTTCATCAGGGGCCTCAAGGAAGTTTTTGTGTTCACATATTGTTCTACCGCCCAGTTTAATGATGTTTGCTTTGCACATTTTAGCAAAATCATGAAAAGTTGTAAGGAAATCGGCGTTCAATCAATATTTCAGCAAAAGTGACATAATTTTAAGTATAGTTAATTTTTGTATTCATGTGTGTAAGGCAAAAATCTCAAGGAACAATAGCAGCTGACAATCTTCTAGAAAATATTTCATTTGTGTGCCCAGTCCTGTTGATTACCCATTTGTTTTTCCTGTGGTGACTTTCCTGCTCACCTTTCCTCATGTGAGCCAGGTGTTTAATTGTCTTGTTAAACCTCTGTCTATGTATTTTAACCCCGTGTCTTTGTCTACCTGTGTGGAAGTGCTTTCTTGTTTCAGGTTATGTTAGGTTTACATCGTGTTTTGTTGCTGTGCATCTTCCCTCCCTGTTTTTTCCCCTGGAAGTTTTGGGTTGTTACCTTTCCCTGCTTTTTCTATTGAATGTTTTTTTTTTGTAATATGCCTTTTTTATTAAAACATTACGTTAATGTACCTAGACTCCCTAATGTGCGCCTCATTTCCAGCATATGTGTCCAACTCTGTATATGTATGGTGAATATGTATTTGCATAATGACAGTCATTTACTCCAGTGAAGATACTCGTATTTTGAAGAATTTGTCAGGAGTTGCTCGCAATGACAATCAAAACCTGCACAAAACGGAATATAAGCGAAATAATTTTTACTCTACACTGAGACCCATAAAATGAGCATACTGCATTACTCTTTGTAATTGTATGATGTCTGTGAAAAATAACAAAATGCAAAGTAACTGTTTTTTTTCTCCTGTCTTTCATGCTACTGAATGTAGAAAACAAGTACTCTGACTATGGAGGAAACCTACACAAGTTAAATTGAATTGAATGCTTTCAATTCATTTGACTTAATTGTTTACTGCAGTCAATCGGGCAAAGTGAGAGCTGTTGTATTAAGTGGAAATTCTTAAATTTCAAAAAGAGCAACACACACACACACACACATTATGGATTTAGAATGAAATAATAAGAAACCAACCCCAAACCATAACCATCGGAGAATCATTCGGGATGTAAATTGAAAACAGATTTCTTCATATTCCATCTAAACCCAACTCTAAGTTACATTTTAAAACCACCAGCAAGTAGAAAGGCAAATACAGTAGCCTAATGATAATAACAACACAAAAAATGATGACAATAATAATAATAATTTCAGTGCAGTTCACTGTAAATACAGATACACATTTACTATACATCCAGGGTAGGATATTTTTCTTTTTGTGTTATGTTTGGTTGTAAATACATGACAGGGAAATTGAAGTATAATTTCTGCTTGACGCATATTGGCACTTTTTTAGGTTACCATTCTCGTCTGATTAGTTTCACAGTTTAATCCCCCTACCTATGCCTTACCTTCTTATCCAGCCCTCGAATAATTTTTGAGAAGTATTTGCACTCCAGCTCCATGTCCTCCACATGAATCTCCCTCCAGGGAGTCATTTTCCATGCTGCCATGCTGGATTCCACTACAGTGATCATGTCCCACAGTTCCTTCAGCAGGAGTACCTCATGCCTCAGGGATAAAGAACAGGAGATACAGTGAATCCAACGATATTCAGAGTGTGAATATAAATTAGGGACACCAAATTTGTTGATCATTAGTGCCACATTTGGAAAGCATTTTGCTTTTTCTCCTTCTTACCTGCATTGACGGAGCTGTTTGTATTCAGACACATTCAGTTCAAAAAGGGTGGCAGATTCCATTAAGGAGGCCATTACTTCTTCTTGTTTCTGGATCTGGCAGTGAAAAGTGTCCAACGTCTGGTGAGGATTCGTAGTTTCAAATCTGAATGAAAGAAAACAGATTCACATTAACCGTAGTGGAGGTCTTGTTTTTGTAATGTAGGGGTGTATAAATGACAAACCCAGAATTGTATGCAGCATAAAAAAAACGGTTATAATCTTAAAACCTAATCAAATGAGTGCAAATTATAATTAAAAATGACTTTCAAGACATAAATGGTATGTAATCACTATGCTATTAGCAGACCAATTAGACACATAACTAATTTGATGATTAAATATTATAAATAACAGCCTCGACTTAGGTAAGTATTCATTATCAATGTTATATGATTCAATTAACTTTGTCAGATGTGAGAACCTCAAGATTAAAATATTTTTGAGTGAAGTTTGAGAAAGCTTATATAATGCCCTTATATATTATTTTATTCAAACAATACATTCATGTACTGTATATATTGTTAATTTAATAGCTAATGTATGCATAACTGTCTTCTAAACTGAACTAAACCAAACAAAATAAAAACATGATTTCCAAAAGAACCCAAATGTGATGTTGGGATATTCCGAAAAAACAAATGACTTGCAAGAGATTGACTTAATATTGAGTTGATGTTATCCTCAAGTTGTTAGATACGAACCTGCGACCGTTTAACATAACATTCTTTCTGAACTAGACCTTTTACACTTGTTGTTCAAACTTTTTCAGAATTGCATTTAACATTTTAATAGTTATTTGTAAGATTATTTACACAATCACTAGGGAACTATTGCAAAAGTAGATCAGCTTCCCATAATTTTCATTGGTCATGGAAGTCTGCCCAGCCAGTCTCTGTCATGGTTGGTATTTGAAAGGGGACTCTCAAAGTTTTGTTTGAGTTTGAAATAATGAAATGCTACTATCCGAGAAAAGCATTTAACATTAAATCACATCTTACAACATGTGTGCATTATCTATTTGGGTGCTTCATTTTGCCAAGGCACTAATCCTTACCTGAAGGGCCCATTGTTGCAAAAATGCTCCCTGAATGTTTGTTGCTCTACGTCAAACGAAGCACACTTTCTTCGCAAACTCGCCAACTCAATGGCTTGTAAAGGTGCCAGCTGCTGTTTCACGAACGCAGCCTTCTTTTTTACCTTGCTCCATTTCTCTGGCAACTCCTGAAATAAAGAGGACAACAAAGATGAATTGGCATGGATAATGTTTGAAGTTTTAAAGGGAAAAAATATTTGCATTAAAACTAAAAGTAAAACATAGCACCATGTATGTCTATCCGGGATGACAGAATAGTGGGTACTTACTTCGAACTGCTTATGAACAACATCAGGAAGTTTCTGCTCATACTCATTTAAAAGAGCAATGCTTTGTTGAAGTGGGTCAAATATCGCATCAGTCATGTACTGTCTTTCCTTTACAGACAGCAGGTGGCCCATAACACCTACAAGGGCTTCAGAGTCCCCTTCCTTTACTTGTTGGCCTAGGCCAGTTTCAGTAATGGTGATGAAAGTCTCAAGATCAGATAGACTGGACAACGGATTGAAATACAATACGCATGAAATGGTAATCCCATTAACATATAGATTAATGTACAAAACACAAAAATATATATATGATAAGGCATCATAACCAATTATAAGGCTAGCATTGTAGACACTCAAAATGCTGTTCTTAATTGTCATACAGTATATGGAATAGTGTTAGATCAAGCCGAAATACTGGAAATAGAAAGATTTCGCAGCAAAGTGTAGTATTAATGTTGAATTATAAATATATTTGTATTGCACCTGTTGGTTACATGGTGAACAAGGTGCTGCTTGAACATGAAACTCCATTTATTGATGATGTTGAGCAGAGCAATCTTCATGCTGCGAGAATTAATAATCATCCAGCGATGGAATACATGTATTGGCTCTAGACTCTGCACTTCTTCATAGAGCTTCTCATATCTGAATTAAAGTAAAATCAAGCTTAAATCCAGATTTGTTTTTGCAATTACAAATTATTTCTGAAAAGAGCACTGACAAATAAGCACTGACCTATCAACTTGTTGTTTAAAATTATCTAGTGTTGGTGGCTTCTCCGAGATACAGTCTTCAGATTTAGCCTCTATCTCCTGATTTGTCAGAACATTGCCATATTGGAGGAAACGGTGCAGGATTTCCTTCATGTCATCAACGTAAAGGTATCTATAGCATTCCAATGAATTGCGGAACACGCAGCAGGAACTCATAACACTTTTCACGCGTTCCATGATGAGAACCCGCTTTTCTGCTAAGTCAGGCATACCTTCCATTTCATCCTGTGAATATAATGTAATGTCCTCAGTTCATTCTCATTATTAGCCATTGATGGTAAAAAAATGCCCACTTTGAACTGTTCAATCGAGTTCAAATGGATTAATCATACGGCTTCATCGGTGGCAACCAAACAGTTCAGTCTTGAAAGAATGAGAAGCTTCTGCACTTTGCACGCTGATAGAGAACAATAATGAATCTTAACGATAGAAAAACATAATACTTAATTACCTGGTAGTGAGGAAAGGAAGCATCCTGGCAGAGGCGCGGCACAAATGAAGAGATTCTAAAAATATCATTGATGAGGCTCTCAAAGAGTTCAAGCATATTTTGTCTCTCTTCAAAATCCAACGAAGGTACAAAAACCAAATCGGGAACTTTGAGATGCAGTTGGGTTTCAAAGAAGGGCTCTGTTTCATCTTTATCTTCTGGGCCACAAACATAATAAATCTGATGCTTAGGTAATAAAATATGAATGATGAACTGTATTTTGACACTGTATCAGATCATGGTAGCTGTAACTGATTTAAATAAAAAAAAAATACAAAGAAAGTTATATTTCTTTTACCTGTGTTGTCCAGGAAAAGCTTCAGTGAACACTCTATGCAGTTATAGAATCCATCGATGACCATATCCTCAACGTATCCCACATATGCCTTCCATTCATCTGAGGATGGATCTGACATAAAAAGCTCCAGATTCCTCTGAGAATAGGACATAGGAAAATAAAGTTAAATGGAAGATGCAAAATGTACATCAGATTGTGAACAAATGTACAGTTTAATGGAGTAATGGCATTCCAGATTTATGTAAGAACTGTGCATATTGTGACAAAAAAACGCAATAATGGCACAATTATTCTTCATGTCATCTTCAAAAAAGCAGGTAATAGAGCTCTTGCATCTGGAAAATCTAAGTTTCCAAAACTAAACCAATATGTTTTTACATAAAGCCCATTGCATTAGTCTAATTTTCCATTTGTATCATTGCAACAATAATTTGAAAATTAAAATGAGTGTTGGATCTTGCCTATATATATTATATTGCTTCAGATGACCACCATGAGTACACCTTAAACAGCAGAAATGTTTTCTATTTTATTTTAATTACCTTCACGAGGAAATGAATCTTTTCTCCAGATGATTTTATCATACAATAAAAACGTTTCCGCCTTTCGATTCGATCATCCAGACTCAGTAAAGTGTCCTTTTTTCTATCTTTTCTGTCATACAATGGGCTTTCCCAGCACTTGATACAGTTCTGAATCTCCTCCACATTGTCTTTAGTCCTCTGGAGTCGACTCTCTAGGTCACATACAGAATCCCGCAACTCCTGAATATTTTGCCAAATACCTAAAAATGGGATGACAATTACTTTACTTTACTCTTTGAATAAACAAGCTTTTAAATATATTAGTTTACTCAGTAATATTATGGAAGAAAAACAAACATGTCAAACAGTCCAACGCTTTGTACAGTACAAGTGTATTTTCTGCCATTAAAATGGTGGCGACGAACAACTACAGGTAAATAGAAACCCCCCCATTCTCTCTTCGCGGTGATAGTGTAAACATCCAGCAGTATGTTTTCTCAATTCGTTGAGACCAACCGCCCTCACCTTGGCTGCTCCAGCTTAGGCTCTCTTCCGCTTTTTGTAGCTGGGTGTCAATAACCTCGAGCTGCCTCCTGACTAGAGGATTCTCCACATGGAACACGGACTGAATAACCTAAAATTCATGGTATAGAGCATGACAAAAATAGATGATTTCAAACTGCTCAATAAAAATATTGACAAATCAACACAAAGATAATGCATTGAATTTTACTTGTACAGGTGTCTACAAGTATATCTAAACCCCCAAAAAAAATACTTCCGTATGGAAATGCATCAACACTAAACTATAAGTGTACATATACAACAATGTCGCAAGGGGTTTTGACGTACACATTTGCATCCTATACTTTGTTGATGCTGCTGCCATTTATTGATGCAGTGCATCCATCATTCCATCATTACTTGTTCATCCTATCAAAATGTTAAAAATATCTGGAAAAACATAGAGGCCAATGATCGAATTACTTTCTAGGATGAACATCTGACAATCAGACATCTATCTTTGCATCATCTAGCTTGTGTATCAGATTCTGGGTGGCAGAATCTGATCGGTTCTAATGTCGGAAAAGGATAGTGACAAAGGGCTAATCTGAACTGGTCTCCATCCAATTGCAGGGCAAAAAGAAACAACCATTGCACCATCCATACTCCCTTTATGACCAAAAACAAAAACATAGATTTTAATGATGGGAATCATTCATGTCCAATTTTAATTAAAATGGACCTTGTTGTATCGTCCAGCCGTGATTTCCAGGCTTGCCACCATCTGCCACAACTGCCATCTGGTAGAATAAATCTGGACTGCAGTTTCAGGAATAGCTTCGTTTTGACTACTCTCAAGGTACTTGACTTCTCTCAGCATGGTTGCAAGCTTAAATGGAGAGGAACAATTTAAAGAACATTTGTAGGCTTATTGTTACACACTGTCATGTGTTTACATTTTAGGTAAAAAAAACTAAACCTGTGCACTGAAATTGACTGAGATCAAATGTGAGGATATGTCTCTGCAGATTAGGGGTACACTAAGGTGATGTTGGGAACTACTGTTAACAGTCCTTGTCCATGTCTCATAGAGTGTGGCATAGTATCTGTAATAGAAAACAAAAAAGAATGTACTATACTTTAGGCATATAAATAAACATGATTCATATGAAACATTACCATAAGCATAATGTACCATCAGGGGTTAATAATGCTTCACATTCCCATTACAATAACCACAAAGTGAAAATGGTTTGGGGGATATAGCATAAATTAGAGGGGTGCATGGTGAGGCTGGAGGTTGTTTGAGGATAAATACAGATCAATCTGAAAGACGGAAGGGACAGACAATATGTGAGGCCTGTGTATGGTTATATCAATCTGTAAATAGCAACTATTATGATGAGTACTTCAGCGCACACTGTGTGCTCCTTATTGGATTTCTGCCGTGAGCTTCATTTCCTGATAGCGACTCTGCAGACACGGAGGCAATCCAACGATTTAGTAATGGTCATAAATCATGCAACTTTTTGTCAGTGCAGGTAATGAGTGAGGAAGCTCATCCTGATCTTGACTGGAATGTCTATAAGAATGATGGCAATAATCTATTGCAGCAACTGTTATAACAAACTGACAAATCTAATAAGAGTTTAATAATGTATGCATGGATAATCACCTCAATTCCGCTAACAATAATCTTTGTCTTCATTCTTTCCATTCATCTTTTGAGCCACTTATTCTAAGAAGTGTTGTGGGGGTGCTGAAGCCTATCCTAGTCACCAGCAGGCAGTGGGCGGGGTACACCCTAAATCGGTTACCAGCCAACCACAAAGCATAATGAGACATATAACCATGCACGCACACTCATACCTGGAAATAGATGGGAGTATCTAGTAAGCCTACCTACCTGATTTTTGGATGTGGAAGGAAACCAAAGTGCCCAGAGAAAACCCACGCAGACACTCAGATTTTGCAAACACCACAATGGAAGCCGTGAACTATGAGGTAATTCTGACCTTATGACTCGGGAAACATACTTTTTTTTGCCAGACTAGGATAAAGTGTCATTGCACATTCACTCAGTGGATAGCAGTGACGCATTCTCTGTCAGAGTTTGCTTGGGGAGTTATGCAGAGGTGTAAAGTACTTAGAATTTTATAGAAAAAGACTGCGTTTTCGTTTGAGGGTCGCGCATGGTAGGCTGATTGGACACTCTAAATTGCCCCTAGCTATGGGTGTAAGTATGCATGGTTGTCCGTCTCCTTGTGCCCTGCGATCGGCTGGCCACCAATCCAGGGTGTCCCCCGCCTCTAGCCCAGAGTTAGCTGGGATAAGGCTCTAGCAACCCCCGCGACCTAATGAGAATAAAGCAGTTCAAAAAATGAGATATGAGATTAAACAAAAGTACCTGATGGGACTAGCATGAAATCAAAACTACAATTGCTACTACAAACTAGTGAGAAATGATACTGTTAATTTGAACTATAGCTGAACTCATTCACTCAACATGACTCAAGGGATCCTGAGAGAGAGGCTTGTTGATGCCAAGTTGCCGCACAAGATCCCTGACCATGGCTGCATAAATTACAGTTCCTGAACAACACAGCCACAGGAATTTCGAGCTTCTGATAAACATTTCATATCAAGGTCATTGGCTATTGCATGGGCTCCAAATACTCATACCAGAGTTGTCAATTTGCATCATACGGTCTGTCACTGACCACTATTTAAAACATGTCAGAAACGAAGTTCCGGATTCCAGAATAAATGTGCTGAAGTTTTCCTTCAACAAAACCACCTAGATCAGCAACAGTTAATCCATCTGCCTTGGGAGGTTTTCGACTTAGGTTATTTTGCTTCTCGTTTACCATACCAACAAGCATGCTAGAATTGTATTAATGTTCATTGGACATGTGCTAAAATGGTCCTAGAATTTTGAGGATTCTATGTTATTATGATATCATTTTGCATTATAAGAATTTGCATATTGTTGGGACCATAGAGCAAGGTCATTTCACGATAAATCATCACAGGTTTATTGATCAAAGAATTCAAAATACTGAAATTAACATTTTGAGTTCATACTATGTGTTATGACACAATTTTATCATCATGATGTGGACCAAATATACCTTGGCATATTATTGTTAGTTTGAGCTAAAATTGCTATTTACATTATGATAAGGAATTCTGCCATTTTTGTATTTGAAGAGAATGAGTTTTGTCAGTCTGTGTGAGGTTGGGACTGTAGCAATTACTGTACGGTAAAATCGCAGAAACAAAGCCAGTTCTAAGCAAATCCATCATGAATGTTACTGCAATGGTAAAGCCTTCAGACAAAACAAACTATAAATGGCCATTGTAAAGGTGAACTGTATCTAAGTGAGGGCAATAAAGGAACAGAGCACCTCTTTCCTTCCTTTACTGTCGCTTCATAATTCAAAGTAGCAATGCCCCCCTCAATGAGATGATTTATCTTCCAGGTTTTGATGTTAAATGTGGTATAAAAGGCGATTTCTCACTTGGCATCAGTGAGTGTCGACAGGGCATGTGAGATTATGAGACCCCTGTGAGATCATCTCCAGAACAGTGCCACAGTAATGAGCTCATCAATCAACATCAATCATGCCTGGAGCTGCATGTTTCTATTGCATTGCACCTGGTCTGCTTCATAAACTAGCTAAATAACATACATTTAGCAAATGTGGCTATTCCATTATATTTGGCCAAAACCAGGTGTCTACCTAGCCACATTACTACACCATATACTAGCAAAAATATAAAGAGTCTTGAGTTCCGAAGCGTAACATGTTCTGTATACATTTTTAACAGTTACATCATGTATGAGGTATGCAATTAACACTGAGTATCCGTGAGCATCCATACATACTGCCCTATAGTGAAAACCAGTATGCCGCTGTTCCTCATTAACGTAGCAGGCGAGCTACAACCTGTCGCACCTGTCCTTGAGAGAAAGCAGGAGGAAATAGGTTGTCTGTCAGTCTGGGTGCGACCAGTCTAAGGTGTAGTCTGCCTTTCACCTGAAGTCAGCTGGGATAGCTCCAGCAACCCTTATCAGGATATGTGGTACTGATAAGATGAGGAATGATATCTCAAAAGGATTGGAGCACAACATAACCTCTACCAATCTGTTTTAACTTCTTCAAGGAGGGGGTAGTGTAGAACAGAGTTGCAATAAGAAAACACTTGCAGGAATGAGTAATGATTCTGATAGCAAATTTGCAATGATACTATAGGAATACTATTTATTCCTGACTGAACTCTGATTTATATTCAAAAAACGACAATAAACATAACTAGCGGAACAATGCTTTCTAATTAAGACACATTTTCTTGCCAAAAAATCCTTGCCAGTGAATTCATGACAGGATCTATTTTTCTCTCTCTAAACTTTGTTCATGATATTAGAACACTCAGAAATAACTAATAAAATATAATTGTTACTGTTTAAGTTATGGGGACATTTCATGCAATATAGACAGATAAGGTGTTCCAACCTGTCAGTCAGTTGCATCAGCTCCTCATACTTCTGGATGACCCAAACTCCTTGTGCAGAATCCAAGCACCTGGAAGATAACATTGTTTCCCTCCTAAATATTATTGAATTTGAGTCTTGCAGGATTTAAAATGTAACATAAATCTTGCAGTATACAATGTACGTTTGGATACATTTTTAGGGGAGGCGGGTTATTAAGCCTTCAATGCAAAACCATAACATCTTAAAAAGATTTCCTTTCTTAAATCTACCATATTTTCACCTCTATGAGGCGCACTGGGCCGTGCACACCTCCAATAGATGTCTTATTTTAAAATGGTTTCCCTTTGGAAGGTGCATTCAAAGACTGGTAGGGGTTCACGCTCTGCATTCGCTAGATGGAGATGTGAATGTCATACAATGTAGCCAATATTGATTCATGTAGTAGGCGTGCCTGATAATTAGACGTACTGTCGTTTTTTGAGAAAATATTAGTCTTCACTGTACGGCTTATAGTGCGGAAAATACAGTACTCAAATAATTCCCTCCAGCTTCTTTTGAGAGTTAAGAATTATTTAACAGTGGTATCCCTGAAATGCAATATAAATTTAAACCTTCCCCTTATAGAATATATAGTATCGTAATAGTTTAAAATCAATACAATTGTTTTCAATGATATTATCAAGGCAAATCATGGAAAAGGCTTTTCCTCAAAATGCCTCCATGGAAATTGGAATAAAATTGATATGTTGCTTGATATTAGTGGCTGAAGCTTTTCTGAAAACAACATAATTTGCGTAAACCATGTGATTCTTTTTAGTTGTTTGCAAAATGTTACATAAAATTGTGTTTAAAGTTTATTTTTAACATGAAGTATAACAATTCATCACTTATTCTCTTCTGTTGCAGGGATCTCATTTTCTAAATCTATTTTATTCTTTAAATATAATATAAAAAAACTCAGAATAAGTGAGTTTTATTAGCAAAAATAATAGTTTTTTGTGTTTAATTAAAAGTGACTCACTGATTGGAAAGTTGTCTGAATTTGGAAAACGGTGACTGAATCCGCTGCTGCAACTCTTGGGCCCATCTCAGCCCTCCAGCTACAACTGGCATATTCATATTCACTGGAGCAGAACCTGTGATGAATTAGATTTCTATTACACACTTACTGGTACCATATATTTGGTGACTGAGCACAATTGTTGTGGATTATAAATTAAAAGTATACATTATTCTTCCAAATTAAGGGCAGAGGAGAGGTTAACAGCATACATTTTACCTGAATGTGCCCATAAATTCCTTTTATTGGCTATACATATATTCTGTAGTATAAGAAAGGAAATTATTGTTGGGGCATCACTATAGGACTAATTAAGTCGCACCTATTAAGGGTTTAAATTAAATTAGCTAACCTTTGAAAAGTATTTCTGAACTTGTAAATCCTTTCAATTTCAGATAATAGAATGATTTAGATATATATAATAATAGATATTTGTTATGTTGCATTCTTAGCTGAAGAAAATCCACCGAAATCAAAATCCTTTAAATTTTAAAACAACAGGTTCAGGCATTGTGGACACAGACAATTTAATCAATACTGTTGAGCATAAGCCAATACAATATATTTTTGTTGGAACTCTTTAAATAAAGTATCAAAATATATCTACTCAGTCACGTTTCTCATCTTAGGTCACATGTTAAGAGGATCCAATACCATTTTCATTGCTAAATATGCCATTTTAGGGGTATAGTACTGACTTTTTGTTTCGCTTTATAGATATTTGTACAAATTTACCCAGCTCATTCGCCATCATATGTTCATGGTAAAGCAGTTTGCATCTGTCAAGATCCTTCTCAAAAGTGCCTACTAGGCGAGGATATCTGTCGAAAACACCTTGTGACACGAAAGGACGTTCCAACAACCGCCCAAACATATCCAGAACCTGCAGACAAGAGACAATCCCATGAATGTGCATTTGATATTTCGCAGAGAGCAGTCCAAATACCTTGAAGGCTTGCTCCAATCCTGAAATGTCGTCCAAGGCCTGACAGATGATGGCTCCCAGTCGCCTTTCTGTGTCACCCACAATCAATTGGAAATGCGACACATCTTTCTCAAACTCCTGCAGGCAAGAAGGCACAGTTAAGCCCAAAGCCAAAGCACCACTCAGAAGTGAAGTTTTACACTGAGCCTACATGCACAAGGATATTCCTTTTCACATCTCAATAACTCAGGTGCCCCTGAAAATAATTGCCAAACAGGTATTACTCGCAGACTAAATTACTCTTCCCCCCATTACTAATGAACAGCTTGGTGAGCAACTAGATGATATTGGGGCCCTAAATGTAGGTTACAAAGTAGTATGCCTCGTCTGTGCTGTGAAGTGTTTAGGGTTGAAATTACTTGCAGAGTTCAAACATCAAAAGCTGGAGAAAAACAATGGAAGGGAAAATGTCACTTACTTTGTTGTTGAGGTCTAAACAGTTATAAGGCTTTTCTGTTAAAATCTTGAAATGGTCGATAAACTCTTTGTGGAGTAACTGGAGCTGTTGGCTCAGAGCTCGACCTCGAATACCTCCAATCTCCAATTTCTCAAGCTTCAAGAGGTCCACTGATGACTGAAGTATGTCCTAAACAAAATTATTCAAATTTAAAAAAAACAATCCCATGAGAACCATATGTTTTAAGGTTACAATTTACTTGGAATTGCTTTAAAACTATTTTCAACATATTTCCATGTTCACCTCAATGGACTTGACTCTCTTGACAAAACTATCGAGTCTAAAGAAGACCAAAGTGGGGGAAAAATCCCAAGGCTTCACCGATCTCCCAGTCCGTTGGTACTGACCAAGATTGGCTCGTCTGTCCGCAAAGATGCTACTGAAGAGTTCAAATATCTCCAAGCTTGTTTTTACTTTCAGTAGACTCTCTGAAACCTCTCCTTTGAGTAGTTCCTCTGGTGTCAAAAAAACTATAGCCTGTATTTGGGAGAGACAGAGAAACTGTTTAGTTATTCCAGGTGGGCCATTTCAATAGGATACATCTTATGATAATGATTAAAATGCATCATATTACATCCCTAAGTGAATCCCACCAGGGTATGGGATATACTGGCAACCTTGGTTTCCAGTTGGCTCAATAAATACATTTAAAACGGTCAATTTTACATTTGATTTGGTGAAACTCTATTATCTTACATTTGCCAAATGTTTACACTGGTCACTAATAAAACAACTAATTGATGTGGATTTATATATGAATTTGTTAAGCTCAATTGAATTTAAGTCAATCAAATTGTAAAATGCCATAATTGAAATATCCCATTTTGTTAAGTCATCTTTTCCATTAAAAAAATGGTTCGTTAACAAAATTCACGTGCACATTCAGGGCCAGTTTTTTTATGAGCAGAGTGGTCAACAAAAATGAGACAAAAATGCAATTATATCACCTGGTTTCTAGACTATTGTCCTTCATCTCCACGTCAGTTTAGTGTCGTCGATTATCTGCTTTGTGGTGGACTTTGCCGATGGGACATTGCTTGCCCCATAGCATCAGTAAATTGTCACTATCTTTACTCTAAAATGGCGCAATATTTTTTTTCACTTAAACAAATTTCTTACGATGATATAATTGTCAAATTTCAACCATCAATTTCCAATAATCCAGAAGCTTATTGTGGTTGAAGTTTTCACAATTTTGTAGTAAATATATCAAAAGCCCTTAATCAGAATTGTCAAAGAACATTGTATAGTTGTCCAAAGAACTGGAAATGTAATAACATCATGAAATATTTGCCACCCCTCAAATCATTTCTGCCCTCTTTCTCCACCTCATAAATATGTTTTAGATGACTATAATGAACAAACACAATAATAATCATATTAAATCACACCTCACTCACTGCCCATGCAAACTATGACAGAGCATTGTTTTTTTTGTAGTGTCCACCGTGTATTTGGGTGTTTTGGGGCCATTTAATATTCTCAAAGGGGCTACCTGAGATAATACATTCAAGTGGTTGCCTATTATTACTTTTAAAGCTAGAGTAAAAAACAAGGGAGGAGGGAATTAAAGAAGCACAACAAATCGTTGAAATTGCCTTAAAAGTAATGCTAAATAAGAAATACTGCATGGACGTTTTAATGAAGCTTTTATCGTAAGCAACTCCTGGGAGAAAATACTCTAAACTTGTTTTAATGGACTAATGTAGCGGTCCTTTCGCACAGGTTACCAATTTTGTGACAGGTTCCTATTGCATAAACAGCATTTGTCACAGAAAAATGAATGAATGAATGAATGACTGAGGGAATGAATGGACGGATGGATTAGATTAGATTTAACTGCATTCATCCCGTACTTTTAGCAAGAAGCTGAAAACACAGACACAGGATGGATGGAAGGATGGATGGATCGATGGATGGATGAATGGAGGGAGCGAGGGATGAATGGATGGATGCACAGAGGGACGGATGGATGAATGAATATATCAGTAAATACATACATACATAAATGTTGACTTAATACTGAAAGCCATCAAAAAGTGAAACGGAACCGTACGACTGACCTGTTCTATAAGGAGGTTGCAGATTTCTTGCAGTAGAACAATGAGTCGTGCTGGAGTGTTGTAGTGTTCAGAGTTTGCCCACACAAGACATACTGTGTGCATCATGGGGCCAAGCTGACTTTTGATATCAGAAAACTCTCTATTCTCTATGCCTTCCAACAGGTGCTGCAGTGGCGTCAAGAAGATGCAGATATCCATTGCCTCTTCCAAAGCTGTCAAGATTAAAATGGCCACTTTTAGACATAGCATTGACAATGAGGCTTTTTCCCATGAGGAATATATTGAGATATATGTAAAGTATAAAATTGTAAGAAGTTCGTTCAGATCTGAAGAGTCTTATGATTTCAAAATGGCATTGAACTATATGTAAGTACGATTTGGCTCAGGGGCTAAATAATATTGCCCATGAGGAAATTACACAGAGGTTATTTGTTTGTACATTCCAAAGAGTATTGGTGTGATTTAAATTAAACCAAAAATTATAATCCCTTATTTGAAGGAGATAAAAGTGATTAAAAAAATAAATGTCAAACTTGTTAAAACTGTAGTGGAGGCTGAGTCTTTTTGAAAACAACTGCATTTTACTAAATCCAGCCAGAACTTGAATTATAGAATATGTAATTACCTGCAGAGACTTCCACTCGAATGGTTTTAAAAGCAGGAGAATAGCTACTCTCGATAGCATCAAGCAGTTTCTCCATTTTCTTCCCATTGTGCGATGTTAACTGTGAGTAAATACACTCCAAATCAGCATATCTAGAGAGAGAAAGTAGATGGAGAACACAAAAGGTCATAGTGGTCCGACTTGAATAGCTTTTTGAGAACTGGCAAATTATAAATTATTATAAAGGTCTTTCATGTAAAATTATTTGTAACAATGTCAGCATTTGAATTACCCAATTCATATTTATTTAGTAACTGATAATAGGCGCAATACTATAGGTATTGCTTTATGTATGTCCATATTTTCTTACTAAATCGGACACATATGTTGACTACATTCTCAGTCATGTTCACTACTACTTATTTCTTATTATTATTTATTGATTATTCATCTGTTTGTCTGTTTTTTTTTTCACTTCCGTAGGTATTTATGTTGTTGACTACTAATTATGTTGACTATTTATGACTTATTTATTTATTATTATTATTTATTGATTATTTATCTGTCTGTTTGTTATTATTTATGCACTATGTGGTGAAGCATTAAATCTTTTATAATGACAATAAAATCATTCAATTTGAGACAATATAATATAATATAATGTAATTAATGAAATATAAATTAAAAACATTCTTATTTTTTTTCAAAGCAGCCTGAAAGACAATTGTATATTAATTAATTCAATTATTTTCCAGGTTCCGGTTTAATTCCCAGGGTGCTGGAGACTATCCCAACCTATACCAGGCACCAGGTGGGGGGCAACCTGGATTTTTGGCCCTATGACAAAACATTTCAAGATGTTTGTCATACGTAGCCAGTGGATAGTTTCTGTAGTAACAGAGCTGCTGACCTGTTCTTCCAGAAGAGCAACTCTGTGTGTGGTGTTGGGTTTTTGCCTTTAAACAAAGATTCAGCGGAGTCTTTTATCAGCATTGCACGTATCTGATGGCTCCACTCAATCACTGTTGACTCCAAAGACTGAATGATGCTCTTTTCTTTCCTGGGAAATTTCACAGGTTTGGATTTAACCCCGGTGTGGAAAGGAAGCATTAACATATATTCCAGTTTTATTGAGTCACCTGTAGTTTGTTTCCAAGGCATGTTCCATGCTCTCAAATCCAGCACAAAGGGGGAGCAGTGTCTTGCCTTGGAGTTGGCCAGACATTACAAAGATGTTGCTTTTTATGAAGTGGATGAGGTGCGTGACATCTTGAGACACCACCATAGGCCATTTAGCTTGGTTCTTAACGTTAGACAACAGTGGGGCCACAACCTACGTATATCAGGCAAAAAAAAATCACTGACAAGTACTGGAGATGAAACTAGTATTATGAATTTGCAGCAAAAGGGAGTGCCAAATCCCAAGAAACCGCACAAAAACATCACTTTCAATTTTTCTTGATTCATACAGTTTAAGACAATATTACAGTTCTGGAATATACATCCATTTTATAATTTATGTTGAGATCTAGCTATAAGAATCCTCCCTTATGAAAAAGACAGCCAATCAAGTTGTCCCAGGTTATAGTCATCCATACAATTGTGTTGATCAACTGAAACGTCTCTCCGACAGAGTTGGAAATTTGATTCGGTTCATCAACTGTATGTAGAACTTGTACAATTTGAAATGTAGTTTTGTGTGTGTGTGTGTGTGTGTGTGTGTGTGTGTGTGTGTGTGTGTGTGTGTGTGTGTGTGTGTGTGTGTGTGTGTGTGTGTGTACACATCAAAACATTGCAGAAAGATTAGATTTAGTTAGATTCGGATTCAGATTAGGCAGGCAGATGGACAGACGAACACATAGAAAATTTGATTACAAGTTTGTTCCAATAGACATATTTAACACACTTTTTACTATTGTCTTACCTCCTTAATCAAAGAAGAAAATTGATCTAGTGTCTTATATGACAAGTCACCACAGACCAAATTATCCTCCATATGATCCGTAGTCAAAGTTGTTTTTCTTCGTTTTAAAAAGTACAAAGCTTTGTTTTTTAAGTCAAATGTGAAGGTGGCACTGGGTTTCAGCAGTCCTGACGGGGACACGAACACTACCAAAGTACCTAAGTATGATTTGTCCATAAAGTCCAACAAAATCAGCAAGTTTTCTTCGCATGACAGACATTTTTGCCAGTGGTCAGCTTTAACATTAAGAGCCCTAAGCACATATTTGCATATAAAGTCTAGTCTTTTGTCTTCAGCAGGTGACTCCATGTCTTTTGCTGGGTCAAAACCGTATGAGCAGGAAGGATACTAATTGTGTGTTGCAGGTTTCATAGAAACACAGTGTTTGCATTAATGAGGGTGTTGCTAGGGGGCTGAAGAAAACCACCCCCGCTCCATGTCCTTGCCTTCTCTGACTGCTATTAGTATCTTAAGGACTTTTGTTTGAATTTTATTGGAATAGTCACACATAGTATGTGATGGGCAGGTGACACACATAGAATGTGAGTAATAATAAATCTTTCTGTGATTTGATTAATTTTACTCCAGTATAATCAGCTTCTAAATCAGAGGTGGCCAAGTCCGGTCCTCGAGAGCCCCTATCCGGTCTGTTTTCCATATCTCTCGCCACCAACACACCTGAATCAAATAAACTGTATCAGAATCAAGCTTCTGGACAGCTTGCTGTTGAGTTGATCATTTGATTCAGGTGGGGTAGAGGAGGGAGATATGGAAAACAGATTGGATAAGGGCTATCGAGGACTGGACGAGGCTACCCTTGGTCTAACAGATCACAACGTTTGGATATTTTTTCATACAGGCATTCTGTAACTGTCAGGAAGCGCTGTGTGCAAAATTAAGTTGATGAATTTCAGGTAGGGGGCCAACGTTAATAGCAGGAACAAATGAGTATTTGGAGCAGGGTTTGTTCGAAGTTGCTTCCTGTTGAGTTGCATTATGAATGAAATCCTTTCTTATTCAAATTAATGATTGAGTTGATGTAAGACGTGCTGAGAACGGAATCACTTTAAATAAACAGTACAACACTATGAGTTTGTTCACCATGTGAAGAAAGAAAACATGTTTAATTAGTTACTCTATTTATTTGTATGCTTTCAGGGACTGTGGTGAGATAGTGTTTTGAACACCTTTTCTAAGGCTTAAACTTGAAATATATTCCATATGTTTCGAACCATTTGGTTCAGTGGCTTTATGTGGAAAAAGAAAAAAATGTAAATGAGTCAGAGGGGCTGGAAGCATTCATTCATTATTCCTCTATTCCACACATGCTCATAAGGATTTTGGGGGTTTCAGGGGGCAGATGACAAATCACACTCGAAATCACCCTGCCATCAGCAGGAATTGAACCCAAACCTGCCTGCACCAAAGTCAGGTGAGTGAACTACTACAACTCTTTTGTGGAGGTATTTTGAGTCAATTCAATAACACTGGAAAAATTTGTAGTATAGCAAGTATTTTACGCCATGCCATAGCCTTTCAATTGTAATAAATTAAAAATAAGATGACTGTATGTTCTTTGTCAAAAGTGTTCATTTATCTTTGTCTTCTTTTTTCTTGTCTATGTATGGAACTGCCATTATGTCCACCTTTGTGGAGTTTGTCTGTTCTCCCCGGGCCTGCATGGGTTTTCTCCAGGTTCTACCGTTTCCTCCCACATTCTAAACACATGCATGGTAGGCTGCTTGGACACTCTAAATTGCCCCTAAGTATGATTATGAGTGTGGATGGTTGTTTGTCTCCTTTTGCCCTGCGATTGGCTGGCCACCAATTCAGGGTGTCCCCCGCCTCTGGCCCAGAGTCATCTGAGATAGTGTCCAGCACCCCCGCGACCCCAATGAGGATAAAGCGGTTCAGAAAAGGAGATGAGATGAGATTTCCCTAAATAACTATAAAATTGGTGGATTTTAATTTTTATTCGCAGACCTTGACTAAGTCGACACGTCGGCCTCACAATTCTCAGGTTTAGGGTTCAATACCAAGTCGTTCCTCACTGTAAGAAGTTTGTATGTTCTCTCTGGACATGCATGTGTTTTCTATGGGTGTTTTCTGTGCGTGTATAGTTGTCTGTCTGTCTTGTGCCCTGCAATTGGCTGGCCCCCAATTTATGGTGTCCTCTGCCTCAGCCCAGAGTCAGCTGGGAAAAGCTCTAGCACCCTCCATAACCTGTGTGAGGATAAGCGGTTCAGAAAATGAATTATTTTTTGTTTTGTTTTTTTAAATACTGGGAGCTGGGCCCGAGTGAGACCCCTCAATACGGGAAGACAGCAGTATAATGTGTGTAGTCCTGTCAACCATTTTGATGTGAGATCTAGCAACATGACATAAAATCTCTCTTTTGTCAGAAAAAAGAATAGAAATGGATCATAGCATTTTAGGACTGTGAAGAATTGTGTGTGTGCATTGCTGTGCTGTGAGTTTTTCCATTGTGCAGAAGCAGCAATTGAGGATATTAAGTTCCTCTGAATGACTTTGGAGATTACGTTGACAGTCCAGTGAGAACAGTGGCTTCCAGACTTTCTTGTCTGACTCAAAAGGGACCACCTGGTGACTGATTTGATGAGCCTGCCTCCTTTCTCTATCTGAAGGATGCACACTGAAATTTAGGATAGATGCCATGTCTTCGATTTTATACGCCTAAATCAGTAAAGAAGATTTGCGTTAAACAGCTACATTGATGCTTGGTAATCAAACTTTATCCGGAAACGTAATATATCATAAGAGGTCATTTTCTGAGTAAATCTTAATATGTGCAATTATTTTTCTTCAATGAGACTTTGTTATACAAAGAGGCACATCTTGAAAACTAATTTACCAAGTCTTTTAAATTCATCATTTAACCAGAAATAACACTAAAACGAGCCTTACGACTAATTATTTTTAATTAAACTTTTCACAATTTTAAACTAGATCTCACCATTGTTAGCAAATATTTTTCTATTGAATAACAACATAACAATGTATTCCAACATTTTAATTTTTAAAAACGATTTCTAGAAAAAGGTGGCTTGGCAACCAAGTGGTAAGCACGTCAGCCTCACAGTTCTGGGGTCGAGGGGTCGAGCCCAGGCTGGCTCACACTGTGTGGAGTTTGCATGTTCTCCCCGGGGTTGCATGGGTTCTCTCTGGGTTCCGCCTAATTGTACCCTGCGATTGTCTGTCCATCGATACAGGGTGTCCCCCACCTAGTGGCCGTATCTAGCTGGTTTATGCCCCAGCAGCCCCCACGGCCCTTGTAAGGATAAGCAGTTCAGAAGATAAATGAATTAATTTCTTGATGTAAATGTGTATATCAAGAGGTTTGAGCAATTGTGGGTACTTTTAGGACTTATGCCTACTTACAATACCATATAATATTGTAATACTAGTATGAATAATTAATAGAATGATATATACCTAAATCCCCTTCTGAGTTTTTCCTTTTTTAAATGATGCATACTGTAATTTGGAGACTTCCAGTCACCTCATAAAAAAATGAAAAACTCCAGGAATTCTTCTTTTACCTTTACATATTTTCATGTTGTGGAAATGTTTAGGTTATTCTCACAAAACACGTTCATGCGCGCAAACATACACACACTAGTCTCGATAACTTCCATAATATTAACTTACCTACCATTTTTTACCGATCTACACTACCTACCTACAAATATGGCACATCTTTCTGTTCATTGGCATTTTTAAAATACAGCAGCTGTTCAGTACTGAAACGGACAGTGTTGGAATTAACAGCCTATTTGACCTGACTCCATTAAAGTACTGCTGATTATTGTCATCTACAAAAAAAAGTTGACTCTTTACTTCGATGTAGAATCTGCATTGTGTAGACTGTAAATTTGCAGACATTGAAAACACTGTATAACACCCACCGTGTCTATCAAGACAAGTGCGTTTCATTTCATTTCAAAACATATCAAATAGTGTAATATATATATGTAATCATGTTTGAATATTATGTAGCTAAAGAGTATTTTTTCTTCTTAATCTATTTCTCTTAACATTGATTGGGACTGGTTTTATTCTAACCACAAAACTGTCAGTCACCACATGAGGGGGCTCCAGTACAACAAATTACCAACTCAGTCATTTGGGTTACTTGTTACTTGTTTTCATGTTCCAACAGTGAGAGGCCAAGGCAAACTGGCCCTTTCAATAACGCTTATTAACCTAACAGAGCCAACTTTTTGGTTAAGTAAAATAGGTGACTTCAGTAACCAGTCATCAATTGCTGGAAAACACTACCACCACAGACACCGCAAGCGGACAGAGAATGTGTGATTTATGTTGCGTCCAGTTTCATCTCGCATACACAGTACCCGTCTGTCACCAGTTGTCTAAGATTTGAAAATTATCATGTAACACGTGCCAAGTCATTCCTGGCAGAAGGGCCTAACCAACAAATGTCCTGCAAAGTCAGAAACTGAGTACTTTGGCAAAATACATTTTAAAAAGTGTTGGCTTGAGTTGAAATCTAACCACTGGGCAATTGTTACTTAAAATCAATTTTTTGATTTCTGAATAGCATTTCATGTTGTAAGACACCCACAAAGACCAAAACCATTTGACACTTCTAGCTGTTAATGTAGTGCACAGTTTGAGACATGTTATTCTTCTGAAATAGATTGTTTAAATTGAATAAAACTTGTTTTTTGCCAGAAATCATAGAATCATAGGATTGGGTTAGTGAAAATACAAGGGGGGTCAAACTCTCAGTGTGTAGTATTGTTATATACTAGCATTTAAATATACATATATTTTGCGTGGCTGCCTGAAATGGCACTTATCTAATCAAAACTTTAATAAAAATAATAATAGTAATAATAATAATAATGTAATCTTCAACAAAAAGATATGTATGGCCAGTAATTTCTAGTCGAATTAGAAAGCAGCTCAAAAAACATAAATGTCAGGTGTAAGCCAATGCTGTATTATCTGGCTTTAATAAGCAGCTGCAATTGCCAAGTCTAATGATTTCAGAATTGTGTGGTCTTTAAAAGATGGACAAAATATACCCTCTTTGTACACAAGCAGGAAGAAGGGTGTAAATGAGGTTTTGATTTTGGGGGATTGTGGTTTTGTGGTGGTGGACGATGTGGAAGTCATGGTCTTAGCCATCTAGTTTTGTTGAAGGAGCACTGATGGTTTTTAGAGAACTAGATGTTACTACATTGGTAATTTTCATGTTTCAGAAACTTTGTGACTGTCCAAAATAAATATGCCGACGACCAAAATTTTGTTAAAACGGATCTGGGGTAAAACTAGCTTTTGGGTCAGAGAGAATGACATTTACATACTGTAAATAATGATGACATGTTTCATGCAGAATTGGATATTTTCACTGCATTGCATGAATTCTGTAAAAAGTATTGTATGAACTAAAATTATATAACCGTATATCACAAATAACACAAGCCATTTATTCTTCACAGTTACCCATATTGTTACTGATAATTAAACATTATTCTTTCCGTTTCTTGTTTTATTAGAAAATACTGTGGTGGGATTCAGTTTTTTTTACACTGACCGGCAACAAAATTAAGTCTATATGAAGAATTTAATACCATATTATTATAGAAGTCTGCATTTAAACTTCAAGCTCCACCAGATGAACTCGACAATTTAACAACAAAGCAGTGGATTCGAGGAAATGTTGTTTGGTTCGTGAACATGAGACGTGGTTTGACATGGAGTTATGAGGGGATGGAATGCCTTCTAGATATTTGGGCACACGCCAACGTATAATCCACTTTGCATCAATACACTCTGATTCCTCAAAATGTCCCGCAAATGTGGGTTGCTGGGTGAACCCAATGGTAATGAGCATGACTGCAACACATTGGACTGCCATGATTGTGTAATGCAATGAAAGTTGGCCTTAAGAGAATGTCAACTTCACCTGCACATAGCAAAGTACACCAAACCCTATTTTAAACTAAACTGTTTTAGGCCCACATTTACCAACCAGACCTTTAACAGACTTTGATAGAATAAAGTGTAACAAATAGCCTAGGCAACAAATAGCAAAGCAGCCGGAGACCAATATGCCAATCTTGAGAAATAATAACAGGCAATTGCCTACATCATTTTTGGGATAACCTCTCCTAGGTGGATAGGGTGAAGAAGGGTAAAGAACAAACTAAACATTATGGCATTAAAACAAAGAACTGACCAACTTAATTCGCCCAACGCAGAGAAATGAAGGCTACAACCCGCAAGTGTCAACATGATATCTGAGTAAAACCTGAATAATCCACAGGATATTGGAACCAAACAAAATTCCTTCAGCGGCAATCTCAAAATTTGGAATAGGGAGATGCTGGGATTAATTTCAGGTGTGTTTAAATTCAAATTTGACTTAAATCAGAATCAAAATGTCTTTATAATCTTTGGGCTAGAAGTACAATAGAATTAAAAGCATACTGATTACGTGGAGAGGATTTTTTTTATTCTGAATTCAGAACTCTTTTTTTCTAGAATAGTGAGGTAGATCCCCATCCTTTTTTTCCAATTCTCATCTAATAAATCTTTTTAATTTTACACATTTTAGTGCCTTTTGTAAATTCACACTGCAAGGTCAAAATAAGTGGTCCCAAAATTTGGAATAAGGAGATGCTGGGATTAATTTCAGGTGTGTTTAGATTCAAATTTGACTTAAATCAGAATCAAAATGTCTTTATTATCTTTGGGCAAAAAGTACAATAGAATTAAAAGCGTACTGCTTACGTGGAGAGGATTTTTTTTTGTCTGAATTCAGAACTCTTCTTTTCTAGAATAGTGAGGTAGATCCCCATCCTTTTTTTCATTTCTCATCTAATAAATCTTTTTTATTTTACACGTTTTAGTGACTTTCGTAAGTTCACACTGCAAGGTCAAAATAAGTGGTACATTTTTTTTTAATTTCCTTTCAACATAAACATCCAGGTTGTAAAACATACCTGGAACAAAGTGACCATGTTCTGTTGAGCTTTTGTGATTGCAGATGTAAATAAGACTGGCGAGTTTTGAAGGTTTCATAACAATTTGGGTGTTTGTTGTGTCACTTTGCATTTACAAATCTTCATGCAGGCCACCAAGGCGTACAATCATGTGCTTTTCAAGGAAAGCACCTACTGTTGATGAAAAGACAAGCCATGACATTAAAAGATGCTGTTTCTGGCACAGCTGGTGAGTGTCCTTTACCTCACAGATTCCTCTGATACGACTAAAGTAAATTTGGGCCTTGTTGTATATGCCTTACCAAAGTATACTGTTTATTTAACAACTCCAGTGTCCTGAGTTATGACTAGTAATGATTACTCAAATAACCGGTGTTTGGCCAATTGTACCAGCAGTGCCTCCAAACACAGTTATGTTTATTTGAAATTTCCATTTTATATTGCCACATGTCATTAGGCTGTTTACAGTTTACTTGGAGTGATAAATCATTTCCTTCCTTACTTTGCGCTTAGTAGGAAAAATATCAGCACAATGAGGCACACTTGTCCCAAAGGTGGCACAACTTTGTCTCTCGAAAAAAACATTAAATATCTACATTCTTTGGGTGCAAGACAATCCTTTTGTCACAAAAGTACAATCAGGCAGCTAAACCTTCAAAATCATTGCCTACATGTACGGGAATTGAAAAAGGAAGTCATGTGAGCTGTTCTGTCATGGACAACACTACAAACACGTATCAAGGATACTCAGTCAGAGCACGTCTAACTGTGGTAACAGTAAGTGAGTTTTTTCACATTTTATGGAAGATTTTTTTTTCATTCATAGACGTCAAAATACATTTAGTTTAGCGTTTTATCAGTTTATCTTTTCGCTCTTTTGAAATAAGAGACTGTATCGGCCCTATTGTCTTGCCTTATGGCTTATGGTGTTTCGTCATCACCTTGCAGTTTAGTGCATGTCAGGTGTAATGTATGCATATATAAGCCGTGCCCTTGATTCAGTCATCATATTTTTGAGCAATAAATACGGTGTATATGCGAGAACATATTGTATATATTACATTTGTTATTTATTTTAATACATTAATAAATTATCTTCTTAAAAATTTCTCTTTTTATTTTTCATTCATTCATTGTCGTGTGTTTGTCCCACCTTTCCTAAAAAGTGTACGCAGTAACAACTAACGCAATTGGTAAAATTATATTTTTGCAT
Source organism: Stigmatopora nigra (assembly GCF_051989575.1). Classification (NCBI taxonomy): domain Eukaryota; kingdom Metazoa; phylum Chordata; class Actinopteri; order Syngnathiformes; family Syngnathidae; genus Stigmatopora; species Stigmatopora nigra. Next base: position 3,673,978 of record NC_135525.1, on the reverse strand, counting down.
TTTTCTCTATTCATCTGGGTCATCTCCAAATGCTTTCCCTGCATTTGAACTTTTCTTGCTCTGAACTTTTTCCTGGTGTTGAGTGGCAGATTTGTTATACAACAAAACATAACATTAATAACATGTTCTCATTAATCATTCACAAATGCATTATTTGTATTTATACTGTAAAATGTCGATGTTAACAGGTCTATTAAACATGGATGAATACGATTAAGCTCACCGCTCTCTTAAGTTCAGCATAATATTTAATAATAAATGCTGTTCAAAGTTTTGAAAAATATTACAATACCTATTACTTCAGATGCAGGCTCAAACATCTGGGGATTTCTAATGTTTCTCTTCAGTACTGAAACGACAAGTCAAATGAGAAAGACATCATAATTTAGTTTTCCCTTCTGCAGTCTATGGACTCTGGCTGGCTGTCCCAATACGTCCTTCTTGATTTAAAAGCAACCGTGTAGTATTTGTGTTGGCTGCAGTAGATTCAGGACCAAACTGATTTGAGGTATTAAGGACGATCTTTGAATTTTTTTTTCTCTTTTGTTTGTTTTGTTTTGGATAGCGGCGCATTGAAAGCAATGCTTAATGCAAGACTGTTGGACCCTCTGTATATCATTTGTGGGGTAAAGTGTACTTGTAAATTGACAATGAAATATATGTACGTGTACGTATACGTACATGTACATTATATATATATATATATATATATATATATATATATATATATATATATATATATATATATATATATATATATATATATATATATATATATATATATATATATATATATATATATATATATATATATATATATATATATATATATATATATATATATATATAAGGCTTCTCAGCTGTGCAAATAATGTTTTTTTTTTAAAGTTATTCAAAATGGAAATGCATTTAGAAAATCTTATATCTGCACGACATGTTGAGGCTCCTCTGTTCCATGCATGTCTCACATCATGACAAGTATTGAAATCTGCGTTGAATGCTTCTCGTTCAAATGAAATATTCATGTGATGTGTGGAATGCATGAGTACAGATCTTGTTCTTTTCCAAAGTAAACTGTTAAATTTGTGTGTCTTAAATAACCCCCACAGGAGTACAAATAAAAGCTACAACTATACACATCATAATGTTTACAGAAAGAAATTAGCATACACATGATAACATTGTCAAAAAAAATAAAAGTACATTTCAGAGTTGAACAGTTGAACCCCACTGATGTGAAACAATACTGATTACCACATTCATAAGTCTGATTTCATTCATAGAAAAAAACATGTAAATATTATTTTTTTATGCATACATCTGGTCCATGTCAGTCTAAAATTTCATCAATAAATGACTGCATTATGTATTATCAAATGCTATAATTGACATTCTACCAAAAAGTTGCATAAGAAAAGCAAACTATTCATTTGGAACATAATGATATGAGTGCAGTGAGTTTTGCCACAGTAAAAAAAGAGAAAAACACATTTCATTTTGTTTTAGTGTGATTTAAAGACCGTTTAAAACTATTGAACGACGCTTTTGAGTGTTTCTGAGAGTCAAGTGGACACAGCGACGTTTAAAGATATTTAATTCTTTCCACAAATAAGGCGCCCTGCATTATTTAGTGCTATGTCCATTTTTAAGTTTTGGATATTGAAGTGCGCCCCAATGGATGAATGGATGATGAATAAATGTGTTTCCTTTTAATACACATTACTACTTTCACATTCTGAAGGATTAATGTTTAGGAGACATTGGACTAGTAGAGGTCCGGTTTAGAAAAAAGAGGGATGCAGGTGAGCAGGGGTAAGGAGTAAGGTGTATGTACATGACAAGATCCTGGAGGGATTATATGTTGATATGTATATGAAGATAGATAACTTCAAGTATCCCAGGTAGACACGTGATAAAAAGAGAGACAGTTAAGGTTAAACGTTTTAGAGACAAGATCAGAAAGACCAACTTTGGGTGGTCTGGAAATGTCGAGAGGAGAGATATTCCGTGATAGATATTTCAAAGGTAGAACTGTCAAGGAAGATGACTAAAGATTGATCTAGATGAAGACCCATGGATGTAGTGAAGGACATGCAAACGCCTGATGTAGGGGAAGATTATGCAAAACATGGGGGTGAAGTGGAAAAAGTTGATTTTACTCTGGTGACCCCTAAGGGGACAAGCTTAAAGTTGTAGTATTTTTATAGATCCACTTAATCCTGTGTGTTTTTTTTTGTGCAAAGATCTGGTTTTCTTACGAATAAGTGTCAGGCCTGTGACTACCAGGTCTCGGTTGTAATTTTAATTTTCGGATATAACTTCCCTAATCTCCTTGATGAAGAAAAAAAATGAGATAAATGGTTGCATGGATGGTTTCATCAACAGCTTTGCCTGTCACAGTTCAAACAAGAGTAAAAAAGAAATAAAAAACTTTGAAAGAATCCAGTCCACTTGGTTCATAAACCTCCTCCCCATACCTCCCAGTGTGAGCAGGTCCTTACCAACAAAATTACTTTTTATGTATTCAGTTTGCAGCAATGAGAAGGACATAGTTGTGCGTGCACAAGTGAGCATGTTTAACCATTAGTTGAAATACAGCTGTGCTGAATTCAACATTCTGAATGATATTGGCCTTCTTGCCCAGTGTTCAAGCACATACTTGCAAAAAGCAGCTGAGGTAATTCCTGAATCACGGGCCAGAACTCCCCTGCACACAACAGGGATATAAGATCAGGTCCAAATTTAGAGCATTATTAAGTGCAGTCAGTAACAATTTCATCAATCAAATGGTCGTCCTTCTCAAGTTTTATAAATAAAGATTTCTGCACTTTATTGGCATTTCTATTGCATTACGTACATTGCAGTTTAAATACGGAGAGTTTAGAGTGTCACTTTCCACATGCCACAATTAAGCGTCACGCTAGGCTTCCACAGTCTTCAATGTCCAAATGTTGTTTTGGAGTGAGTTTGCTCCGATTCTTTGTAGTCCTATTGGCCAATGACTGAACCTCTCATAGATAAGTAAGTGAGCCTTATCCTCGGAAGAGAGACGAGAAACTGCTTCATTGCTCATCCTCAGAATGTTATTATACTTTGTGTCTTGATCTAAGGTGAAGGATACAAGCTTCTGGTAAATACCAAGCTGACTGTAAAATATTAGCCTTTCTCTTTCAGGGTATACCATGAGCCTGCCTTGAGGCGTCTCTTAAAGCTCTTAATGCCCTCCAACCTGCTTCAAAGCCATTTTTCCCATGAGTTGATATGTCTGTCAAACTACTGTCGCTCAAATAAGTAAATGATAAAAAATAATAGTGGAGAGCTGCCAGAAATCAAATCAAATTAGTGTATTATTTTGTTTTTGTTTGCCAATGACGTTTTTGTCTGCTGTCAGTGACCGAGACAATCTGGATTAGAGCTGAAATGGGTAAACACAATTTGAAATGATTAAAAAAAAGAATAAAATATGTGAAAAGCATAAAGTGACAGGTATGTTTTTCGCAAATCCTGAAAAGCTCATCAAAGCTTATATTTAGCTTTGGTCTGAGGGTATTTCTAAATATGATCACCAATGGAACATTATTTCAGTACATCTCAATTTAAAAAGAAACAATTTTGGAGGCAAAATATGACAATTTAGGCATTATCTGGTGTAGTAAAGTTTCATTGGGACAGGCTGTCAACCACATCATTACATTCCACTATCCAACAATACAACAACCATATCTGATAAAACCTTAACCATAGGTGTTTTGCCATCTGTCTTGTCTCTCTATAACAGCTGACACCAACATTACAGTACGATATATTTTTGGCAGCTTTTTTCCTACTACTTGAGTTTCATAAAGTGAAACAATCTGGAATAACAACGAAAAATATATAAATAATAGTGAAATAATATTGTGTTCCGTCATTCATAAAAGATTGCAAAATTCACGTCCTCTGGTTGACTGGTCCAATTTCAGTTCAAGTAGTTTTCTATTTCACTCCTTTGTGGTGATCAAAGTATGGTTGAAAAGGATAAAGATATTTCACTCAACTATGCATTGTGATACTGACTTCAAAGGCCCAGAGTTTAAGATTCACAACTGTAGGCTTTGGAAGCTAACTTAAGAAACTGAATAGAGATTGAACTGAAATTTTGGGGAAGTATTGCAAAGTTGTTTTTCTAATTCAAGGGCAAATGTGTTAAAGAGACTTTATTGCTGTATGGCAAAAAAAGACAAATAGGACCTACTGGGAATGTCAAGGTACTGATGGACACGCAGTTTGGAATGATGGACAATTTAAATTGAATCCTTTAGACCTCTGGGTAGATTATAAATTTATTAGTCCTTTGAAGTTTTTGTATGAAAATAAATAAATATGTAAGTTCCGTTATGACTATAATTATGTACTCTCTACTTTCTATTTCTCTATTTTAGTTATTCAATCAAATTAAAATATAATAAAAGCAAAGGACCGAGTACTCACCAATTGACCTTTGAAAATGTCTTACTGAAACAGGACAACAAAACTAAATAGACTTTTCCACACTTGGGCCGCTTAGACAGAAAGAGACTTCTGGAGTTTAAGTTTTCACCTAACCTCAAGAGCAGTTTAGTATGAAGCCTATTACTGAAATAGGGGAGTATCTGCAGTGCTGGTGCAGCTTTTGAAGAACAGGCTGCTGATTTATTTGCCCGTTTGTCTTCGGTGGCTGCAGCTCTTCTTTTTGCACCTCAGATTTAAGTCCGGGCAGCCCTGCAGATGAGTGGTTAGAGCGCCGGCCTAACAGTTCTGGGTCCTGGGTTCAAATTCAGGTCGGCCCACCTGTGTGGAGTTTGCATTTTTCCCTGGGCATGCATGGGTTTCCTCCAGATACTCCGTTTTTCTCCCAACGACATCCATGGTAGGCTGGTTGGACAGTCTAAATTGCCCCTAGGTATGAGTAACAAACAAAAATGGTTGTCTGTCTCCTCGTATCTTCCGATTGGTTGGCCACCCATTCGGGGTGTCCCCTGCCTTGTACCCGGAAGTCATCTGGGATAGACACCAGAACCCCCTGAGACCCTGGTGAGGATAATGCGGTTGAGAAAATGAATCAAAGATTGGAAAGATTTAAGTCCTGCTGTTTGATTATGAAGGGACTTCTTTGTGTGTGTTCACAATTTCTCACAGACAACCTTGTGTTTTAGTTGTTGTCCATTAACCTTCTGAATTTACAGTGGAACACGGTGTAGTTTTGTGAGACAGTGATGATCACAACCATTAGATGCTTTTCAGATCTCTCCTGCACCACTCAAATATCCCGTATAAGGGCTTGACAAATACGAATAGATAGCATGCCACTACTGTAAACAATGAGAAATAGGGAACCAATGTTTAACGTCACCAATGATTTCTTTTTTTTTACAGTCTATGGTTATAGGTCATCGATGGTCACGATTACAATTGTGGAAATTTGTCAAATTATTATATATACTTGAATTAGATCTCACTTAAAATTCAAATGATGGTATTGACACCGAAATGTTACATGATGAGGAGTGTGGACTTTGAATTGTAATTGACAACTTTTGAATCACAGCCCTTGAGATGAGAATTGTAATGTTTTCAGATCTCTCCTGCAACACTCAAATATCCCATATATGGGCTTCACAAATACGGATAGATAGCATGCCACTTCTGTAAACAATGAGAAATAGGGAGCGAATGTTTAACGTCACCAATGAATTTTTTTTTACAGTCTATGGTTATAGGTCATCGATGTATCACGATTACAATTGTTGACATTTGTCAAAGTATTACATTTACTTGAATTAAATCCCACTTAAAATCCAAATGATGGTATTGACACCTAAATATCACATAATTATGTTAAGATGTGATATTTCTACAAACGTGTCTCCTTCCTACTCGTGCATCTGACAATATCCTCACCTCGATGGAAAAGCTAGCATTTTGAACAGTGTGGACTTTGAATTGAAATTAACAACTTCTGAATCGCGGCCCTTGAGATGAGATGAGAATTGTAATTACGGACACTGTGGCCCTGGTTAATTTCACATGTCAGCTGATAATTTTCATATACAAAGTAAAGACGCTCAGCAGACCTGCAATTGGACTTTTGACAAACTTCACCTCACACAATAACCTTTAGTAGACAGTGTAGGTCTAGGAGCAAGCAAAGTTAGGAGCAAAAAAATTAGGCTGCAGTCAGTCCAACAAGAAAAGGATGGTTGTTGAAACAAGAGATGTTGAGGAGGTGCATATCTTCTGAGTTGATCCTGGGAGGAGCAACTAATTAGAAACAACTGGTTGGAATAAAACATTAGTGGCTACAAAGGTTTCTCTTATTATGTTGCCAACTTGGTGTAGTTTGAGGCTCGTCTCCATCTTTTTAAATCATCACTACCTACATTATGCAGCATTTGAGGATAATACGGATGACTAAAATCATAACAATGACAAGATCCTTCAGGTAACTGACCAAGTTCCTTTCTGGTCTTCAAACAACATGCTACTATCACACTTGTCAGGTCAAATCTGTTTCCAATTGGCTCTGGAATTTCACGTGTTTAGACCCGGGCCTGATACTTTTGAAAGTTATTACATCATGTACCTGTTTTACAGTAGGTGGTTCATTGTACTTTAATCTCCCAACCCTGCTCATTTTTGGAGTTGAGTCAGATATCATTAGTGGTGACATCACCAATGGATCACATTTAAAAGAGGAATATGTACATTTTACCATTATCTGATCTGGGTAGCTGTTTTCACTACATGAACTTTGCAACAACACAATATGATTACATGCATAGAATATTTTCCACTTTTAGGTCACTTTTTTTCCACAGTGCCACTAATTCAAACATCTCTCAAAACATAAATATGTATACTTTGAATTCAACCCTTGGGTTTGGCGAGTGTGCTTAACACAGCTACATTTTTTATTCTTTGTTTTTCATCATAAAGAGGTACCACTCATACAGGTACCACTACATGTACAAGATAGAAGTCATATAAAGAGAAGCTCTACAATGACTGTGCAACTGGACATTTGAGGGCTATTTGAGACAAGAAGCTCAGAAAATGTTTTAAGTAAAGAAAAATGCAAAAAAAATAAATAAAAAAATGCTATGGACTACTGAAAAGGCTTAAATGCCATGCCCCACCCCAAAATTCTAGAGTATGCATTAGATCAGTCCATATTGGAATCTTGATTCCACATGCATATATTTTTTCGCAGTATTTTGCAGAGATTAGAGCTGCAGCAGTCAAGTATTGTAGGATCTAAGGTAATCGGTCCATTTTTTTTTCAAACTAATCAACATTATTTCTTAGTTTTTACACACTTTTCAAAGGGAGTGGCACGTTTTTTGACTTTTTAATACTGTTTACATGCAGTGTGTAACATACCTGTCAACATCTGCCGATAACTGCCCTTATAAATGATTATGATTCCCCGTACAAACCCCCAAAAAACGCACAAACACCGTACGGCGCATGTTTACTCGCAGTAACTTCTTACCATGTGGCTCCTCCATGCTTGCGTCCACGATATTTACTATGTATATCTACGCATGCGCATGTCATCATTTATCGATATTGCCGTACGCACCGCAAAAAAAAAAAAAAAAAAAACATTGAGGATAATTTTTGCTGGTATACCGTGACAATACTAACGATCGATGACAGTAGCGTTGTTGGCTACCAGCCTACAAGACTATCTGGATTTTAGCCAAAACGGTCTTGTTGAGATCGTTTTTCATAAATATTGGCAATTTTTTTAAATTATTTTTTTCCCCTGTACAAAGGTCGGTGTGCGGCGTACATGATTTGAAATGGTAAAAAAACGTATAAAATACGTATAAAACGTACAAGTTGACAGGTATGGTGTAAGAACAATGTGAGATGTGGTGTTCAAGTCAAGAAGAATATTTTGCATCTTCTGAGGTAGCAGTAGATGCATAGCAAAGGCTTTATATTGCCAAAGTGTAAGCATAATGTGAAGTGTTGCCTTAGTTTCCTTTTGCCTAAAGCAATTGTTGCTGTCGCACAAACATAACCACACATATAATCATTGCAATGTATAGAGTTGCAACAGCTGTGTAAACATACACTTCACCAAGATGATCTCCCGCTTCGTTACTAAGTTCCTCTGAAAAAGGAGAGGTGGCTATATCATGGCCTTATTATTATGTTTTACTCAACAATTTAACAAGATGTCAAAGTAAAAGAGGCTACAGATTCCAGATCTGTTGTTTTGCACACCACACACGTCATTCAGAAGATTTTTTTTTGTTTTTGTGCTCCAGAAAAATACTATGGTTATGTTCAGACTGCAACTTAAAATCACTCAAATCAGATCTTTGTGCTTTCAAATTAGATTATGTATTTCATGATGTTCTAAATGGGCCAATCCAATCCACTTTTGTATACAGCCCAAATCTGAATTTCTGCGACACTGACCACAATTTGCATTGCTCAACAACAGGTGTAACGGAAGGGGTTCGGTAACCTATGGATTGTGAGTCATGTCAGGGCCTTTTGATGAGTGCATCTGGCTATCCGCAAAGTTCGACTGCATCTTTCATCTTAAATGATGAACTGGCTGGATTGCTTGAAAATGAATGAGTTGTAGTAAGCTGCTCATTTATCGACATATTGATCTTAAATACTCGTCACAATAACAGGATAAATATCCCTTTTGTGTGCCATTCAATATACCTTTGCCATTTAATATACTTGGGTATATTAAACGGCAACTCAGCGTTTTTGGCAAGATTTCTATGGTGTTCATAGGGGCATAATTTTAGATACTTAAGTTCATTAAAAAAAAAAAAAAAACAAGTCAGACTTTATTCGGCAGTTAGTAGTTTTAGTCTGCAAAACATTGATGCACTCCGTCACGGCATAAAGAGTGTGTAGTGGATCGTACCTTCCCGTTTGTGTGCCATTTAATATACCCCTGCCGTTTAATATACCTGGGTATATTAAATGGGGGTGTGTATTAAACAGCAAAATATTGTAAATACAAATTAATCAGTTCCCACCCTCTGAAATAAAAGTATGATACTACAATGGAAAAACATGTTTTTTATTGTTCTAATTCACCTCCTATGCTTACAAAGTAACAAATACCTACCTAGTGGTTAAATCTACAATAAAATGTGATATTATTGGATATAGTATTGTCTGGAGCTGGCCACCGAGTGAGGGTGTCCTCCGCCTCAGGCCCGGAGTCAGCTGGGATAGGCTCCAGCACCCCCTGTGACCCTAGTGAGGATGAAGCAGTTCAAAATGCGATAATTACAGTCCGTTGTTGTGTGGAGAGTCTGAAATACTGGAAAAGCAAAGATGACTTGCTAGCTATCTTAAATTAAGGGACAAACATTGTAAAACATGTTTGTCCAGACCAATTTCTGACTAAAGGGTACATAGTTACAAGACTTTGTGTTTTGTAGGAATGGAAAAAGTTCCCTTCATTTTTCCAAGATATCCCCGCCTCTTTTAAGGGGGGGAGGGAAAAGAATGAAAAACAAAACATTGCATTCTCTTTCTTCTTCCTGCTCTCTATTGCAAGCATGCACCCCCTTCAACCTCCTCATCCCCTGGAGAGAGTGCACCAGTGGCTTCCAACAGAAACAGCAAACACAAATAGAGCTGCTATTTCAGTCCAAACTGACTGTTATTTTTAGAAGTGACTTGCTCAATGGTAAATTACAACATCATTAGGTCACTATATACTCTTTACTCCATCTTTTCTGCCATGTGGTGGATGACTCATAGTAAGGTATCTCGTAATGTTACCTCCAAACTGTCCACCTTCATGTTCAGATCAAAAAAATGATACCTGGCTCTTTCACCTGATTTAATCAAATTGGGTTACACTAACAATCTGTCATCTGCTTCTTGTTTGGACATATGCTTGGATATTAGAACACAGGTACACACTGATCAGGATCAGGCTTCATATTGATTCCTTTCATGTTTGCCCATCACGAACCCTTGCCTTTCACAGCAGGTCATAAGATTAGTTTGTGGCATAAGAATGAAACACAATGCAAACATGTAACACAATATTATAGTTGAAAATGTGCCAGCTCAAAACTTAATGAAACAAGCAAAAAACACATGCTTCCAATTTCTTACCAATTTCACTTGTAGTACACAAGCCAATGAGCTAAATAAAACATTGGGTTAAATCTAAAACCCTTATAAGCGATCATCATAAATTTCAAATCAAAAACAGAACAGTCCATGACTTTTTTTGCTTAATTGCAAATGTGGTTTATATAATACAGAGACAACTGCACTTTATGTTGCACTAAAAAGAGGGATTGAAATTGAACAATGTGGTTAAAGTCATTTTTGTGAGTCATAGAATTTTTTGACAAAGTTAAAATGGAAAAGAAATGTGAACATGATCTCCATTGTTCTGACATAAAAATTGATTTTGCCAAATTGCATACTTGCTAGGTGTGACTCAGTGGAGATGTGCAAGACAGGATTTATTTCTCAGAGGTGCTCCATTTAATGAATTTTTATAATGTACAGATGAATAATTGACACATATTTAATTAAAATTGGCAATTTTTTTTTGTTGTTGCCATAATTATAGGAATATGGAAAATGTGCCTTCCCCAAAAGCAAAAAGTTAAATTCACAAAGGTTAGTCAAACTCTGAAGTTAGCCTTCTTATGTTTTTTTTAAGAAATTGTATTGTGTTGTATTCCATTTAACCCATTTCTGCTTTTCTGTCTTCTACAACAATCTCAAATCTTAATAATGCATATCCATTGAGTTTTTATATTATAATATGAAGAGGGTGAAGGTTGCCGAAGAAACATACTTGTCTTGTTTGGATGATTACTATGAATGAAAAAAAAACTCAACATCTGTGAGTGGAGTTTTGATAGTAAGTACAATGATGTCAAATTAAAATCAATCAATCAAGTTGTTGATGGAAAAGCTGGTCAGGAAAAAATGTTGCAAAGTGGACATCTGAATCAGTGGTTACGTTCCCTGTTTGTTTCACTAACATTATCTCTCATTTATACACACTTGTCAGGAACTTGAATACATGATGCCATTTGTTGTGCTTGGTGGCAACATTATCCAGCTGCAAGGGTAGAGTATTCATCCCATTGTCTATATTGGTTGAGTCATGACGCTGCTTTCATAACAACATGATAACTAGCCTCAATGGGTTTACTGAAAAATAAGGTTAGTGTTTGCTTTCAGTCATGTACAAACCCTCTTATCTATGTATTTATTTACATGCACTGAATCAATTCATCTGTAATGCAGCCAGCAGTCATGTTCTGGATAAGCTTTCATTTCAAATCATTTGGATTTAATTATCATGGGGATATGATATCCAAACAATCTGGTTTCTTCTATTAATAACATGATTGTGGCATAATGCCATGAGCCAAACTGCAACCTTGTCATATGTTTTTGTAGATTTGGAAATTAGGTACACACTATTATAGACATGAGGAGAAACTAAATTTCAAGTAATTCGAAAATTTATGTTTTAAAGTTTTAAAAGATCTCTTGGAGTCGTGGAGGAAGTGTGTGGCTCTGGAGCGATCTTGACCTTGCAAAAAAATAAAAATAAAAATAGTAACTTGCGAACAAGCTTCAGGATCTTGCAGAACCAAGCTGTCAGTACAAGGAAGAGGAAACTAAGGTTTTACGTTGCTGATAACTCAAAACTAAGGAAACCTACTGCCACAGTTGTGTGTGCTGCTTGACAGATAAAACACAAGTATGCCTGAATTCCTATTAATAGGATTGGACCATGATGGAAAAGCTTCTAGTTCTACAGTCATTTTTAATTTGTCCTTCCTCCCAATGATGGATATGGACAGTTTGGCTAAAAATACATGGTTGAATATTTTTTTGTAAGAAGGTTATTCTTTTATTGTTTATCCTTTCATTTAATGGCTTTCAAGTAATAATCTTACAGGTCTATTATGAATGAAGAGGTATATTCTATCGTGATAAAATTCTACATTTTGAATCTAGTGTTATATTACAAAATTCAGTTACATCTAATGTCACTTTAAAAGAGTTGTTTTCATTTGTTTAATCCTCTTCCTGCTAAATCACTCTTCCGTGCCACCACACTCCATATGGTAATCCAAGAGTTTTTTTGTGGTCTACAACAATATCTGTTTATATTAAATAATGCCATAAATATATTATTTATCCAATTTATTTATGGTATGTCTTTCTTTTGGTCTGTTTCAATCCTAACTTTGTGTATACTCTGTGACATCTGGATTGGCCAATTCATTAGCCAATATTAAAGTGGCACTATTTTTTTTAAATTGTTCTATATTTATTATAACTTTTGTTGGAAAAGTGGGTCAAGGCTATGACATTAAGCTTGACTATTTCATTTGTTTTATAAACTGCTTATCCTCACAAGGGTCGCAGGTGGTGCTGGAGCCTCTAACAGCATACTACGTGCACCAGGCGGGGGCACCCCGAATTGGTGGCCAGCCAATCGCAGGGCACAAGGAGAGGGACTACATGTTCACAATAGTAATGCCTGCGGGCAATTGAGAAAGTGTTCACTAGCCTGCCATGTTTGTTTTTTTTATGCTTGGAGGAAACCGGAGTACCTAGAGAATACCCACGCAAGCCCAAGAAGAACATGTAAACTCCACAGAGAGAGTACCCACCTGGTATCAAACCCTTCCACCCCAGAACTGTAAGGTCGATGCACTAACCACTCTTCCGCTGGGTCGCCGCTTTCGCTATTTCACAATTATAAAAAAATAATAATAATTATTCACTCACTTCTACCTCTCACTTCAGCAGGGTTCAGTGCCAGGAAGCCATAGTTTAGTAGGGTGGCTAAAAAAACACACAGGGTTTAAATAGACAGACAAGGGTTGAAGGGCATTCAAAACAACCAAAACCTCAACTAACCCTAACAACACCAATAAAAAGAAAAGACTCGACATGATTTTTAAGCCCACAAGCTAAGCAACGTTTTAAGCAATGTTTTAATAGCGGATGAAATATGTAAATTGTAAAGTCAAAACGACATAGAGTCAGGACATTGTATATTAAATAGGGCAATTTGTCTTGTTTGACAACAGTTCATGACAGTTAATTCAGCTTAATCAGTTTTGCTTTTTCTGTTTTACTATTGGTGAATCGTCTACATCTTGTCTAAATAACTCTGATGTAAGCAAAATTATTGTTGAAATTAATGTATTACATGACAGTTCAAGCAGCTTAATAGCACATATGTTCTCAGTTTACCATTCAATGTGCATTCGTTTTTAGTTGATGAATTATTACTTGAACACGTCCCACCACATGTGTCCAATTAGAGTGCAAGTTAACTGTACTGGCACGAAAATTCCATCTTATTTGTGATGCTAAAATGCTGCAGACTAATTTTCCTGTGAAGTCGAATTATATGGTAAAACATGAGTAATTTTAATAACAACTGTTGCTATTCTGTGTTGTAGAAATCCCAACAGATGTAATACATCTGGTTTGGTACTACTTTTCTTATTTCATAACAGTCCCACCACTTTATGACAATTTTTACTTGGTGCTTGCTTGTCTTCAGATTAAACAATTCAATGATAGAGTAACACTGTATTTTATCATTTATTAACATTCTGAAAGAATTATTTTCACAGTATGTAATGGGTCACAATCCATCTGTTGTCCAATCAGATTTGCAATAATTGGTTAAATGTGAACCAAGAATCTGTCTCATACCATTATGAAGAATATGACGTGCCAGATCATTGCCTTCCTTAACAATTACACATTCTTCATTTCACAAGGCATTGATATACTTCTCAAAACATTCCCCTTCATATTATTTTGAGAAAAATGGCCAAAGTTTAATAAATCTATACTTGTTCCAGATAATAGGAGCATTTTCAGATACTGTCAAGTGTAATCTGGCATGTATGCTGTTGTATGTAAAGAGTGTGTTTTTGAAAGCTGTTTTATTTCAGTCATTGTCACGCTAGAGCATCTACTATGTGCTGTCAAGTGCGATCGCTGCACAAAGCCAACACACCATCATTCACCACACATGTTGTGATAGTAGTACTTCAGGCTACCAAGCTGTCTGCTTGCGTCAATACCAATTTCAGTTTTAGTATTTTGGACCTCCTGGTACTCGAAGTCAGCAGGGGATAGGGTCCTTTCGGCACCCCCTGCGACTCTTGTGAGGATAAGCAGTACAGAAAATAAATTAATTAATTCAGAATTCTCTGTCCCTCACTACCAAGATCAGAACATAATAAAGGCAATAGAAATCTGCTAAACAGTAGCAAAAATGGGTACAAATACTCAATACTGATTTCCTTTTGGGCATAAGTTTTGCAGACATGTTTTTAAAACAGCCGTACAATTCCCAATAATTGCTACATTGTACAGGCCTTTCATGCAGAGATGGGTTGTTGATGACCTGTCGTTATTTGATTTCAAAATTGGCTTCTCTTTGTTTACTCTGCCTGATTAGACTCCATTAGTATAACACAACCTCCTTTAGAGAATGTAATGATCTCACATATCGTGCAGGTGTCTCCAGTCTTTTTCAATGTCACGTAAAAGTCTGTTTGTGTACTAATTAAGTGTTTCTAATTCCACACTTATTCCCAATTACAGTTTACTCAAAAAGATCTAGAAGTGCCAATATATTTGATGTTTGAATTTTTTTAATCTATATACGCACAGACTCAGGCAATTGCAAACTGTACATATTAAAGGCCACACACAAACACAAACAGAATTTAAGAAGTATCCCAACTTAAACAACTTACATTCCTCACCAATGACTTTTTCCAAGTAAACAAATGTGTATCTGCTTTTCCAACAAATCAACATCCTTATAGTGCTGTCCGTTTGTAGTCATGGTGGGCCTATTTAAACAGTTATTAACTTTGTTCCAAGATAGCTGGAATTCTGAAATGCGAAGAGGCTTTTTGGGCTTAGTTTGGATTAACACTGCTTTGAAAGCCAAATGGGTGGCGCTAAATTCTAGCAATGTCAACACAGCCAATTGCCTTCAAGAAGCTACACTCAGTTACCGCGGACGGTAAAGGGCCCTATCCCAGCTAACTACGAGTACCAGGCGGGGGACACCCTCCCTGAATCGGTGGTCAGGCAACTGCAGGTCGCTCATAAGTGGAGCCTATATTAATTGTGTGCATGCAACTAAATCAATGGTCTCGGTATTGTCATTTTTGTCCAAGACCATTTTAGTTTTGTTTTTATAGTGGTTTTATTTTGTTTGTTTTTATAAGGCTTATTTTTAACCGAAATTGGAAAGCACCTGATAATTTAATTGGTTATTAGTCCTTATTATTTATGTTTTTTTTATTCATTCAAAAAGAAAATAACAATATTTTCATGTGTCTATAACTATTTTTTGAGTTTGAAAATCAACTGCCTGACTTATAGTCGAACAAAAACTTTGAAGCAATTTCAGAATCTTTGGTCAAGTAAAGTATTACGGGCAAGGTGTAGCAATTGTTACAGATGCAGTAATTATCTTAATGTCAGCTAGAGTAAAAGATAAAAACAGATATATTAGTATAGTATATGTGCTCGCATCTGAGGAAGTAGTCATTTCAAGCTTCCAGGAATCATCCCAATAATGTAATGAGAAGCAGTGGCTCAACACAATACTATTTCACAGTGAAAAACCAGACCGGCTTTTACAAATGTAGACATTATTCATGCTCTGCTAGTTCGCCAGTTGACCTCTGTGATGACGGCACACGTGGCTCCAAGGAGATTTGTGGCACAGTCAGTGTTTTTACAATTTTTCGCTTCAGACAGCAAAGTGCAGTAAGAGTCTGTGGACTCACTATGCTTTCATTTGTGTATATTGTTCATTTTTACGCATAAGCACTCATCATTCATCTTTGCATGTTCTAGTTACAAGTATTGCGAGGAATGAACCATGTAAAACATCATACTGTCATCTCGACTGTTTTGTATAAGTTTGAAGTGTCACTGGTTCAATGAAAGCCATGGAAAGAGTCTTCTGGTAAGTGTGTCTGGAAAATAGGAATTTAATTACTTTCTCTTCTTAAAAGATATGATTCAAATACTCTGGTTTTGCACATGTACCATTTGAAACATTCTATATTGTGGTTTTGTTGTGCAGTAGTGGCATTACAAACAACATAATTCTAAGACCGGACATCTTGGATCTTGAAAATAACTTTAATGAATCATTAATTTGACCTGGGGAGCAAGTGGTTAGCGTGTCGGCCCCACAGTTCTGAGATCGATCTCAGGTCCGGACCTTCAAGTGGGGTGTTTGCAAGTTCTTCCCGGGCCTACGTGAGTTTTCTCCAGGTATGCCGCTTTCCTCCCACATCCCCGAAACATGTGTGGTAGGCTTGTTGAACACTAATTTGCTCATAGGTTGAATTTGTGAAATGAACATAAAAGTATATTTTATTTGTACATGATGGACAACATTTCCTAGAACAAAATTAACCGCATTCATTAATTGTGACTGAAACCTTCTTATTACGTGTCAATTTTCAAAGAAATTATCGGTCTGTGTTTGCACACTTCTCTCTATGACTGACAACCTCTGACTCATTGATTTAGTAGATACTGAACGCTGCTCCATCCTTCAGTAAGCTGACCTCCAGGATTATAAGGCTGTTTTGGCAACACGTTAGCTCATGGGTAATTGGCTGAGGTGATATTTCCTGTTGAATACTAGCATGTTCTTTTGTGGTCACCTCCGTGGATGGCTGGTTGTGGTGCAGCTAAGACTGGTAATTGAGCAGTACTTTGTCACACAGGCTGTGAACCACGGTGGTAAACCTTTATACAGTATCTTGACCTTTTCCCTTTAACGATTCACTCAGTTGGGGCATTTGTCCCCTGGATTTAAATGTGAGTTTTCATAACTATGTATGCAAGATACATTACGTCTCTGCATGTTGGCTGAAGGTGTGAATAACGTATGTGTCTTTCTAAAAATATATTTCAATCCCATGAAACCTTTCGATTGGTTCAAAATGATACATAACAATCTACAGGAGCCAGTTTGTTTATTATAAGTGCTTTAAAAAATTGCAGGCCCTTGGAGTCTGCTAGCTGTTGACGCTGTGTCTTGTGTCTGCATGAGACCGAGTTTGTTCATGTGACATTTATTACAAAGCTGTCATCGAGTAGCTCATGGTGTCTTTTTACTGTCATGGTCCTGGACTGTAGGCGTATTTCCAAATCGCCTGCAATGTCAAACGAGTGTCACATAAACATCTCTCTGGTTACTGTACTATCGGTCATCTTGTTGGCTTTTGGTAGCACGCTTTGCAAATAAAATAAGGAAAAAATGCAGCACGATATTCCCTGCTGATACAAGAACTTAAAAGTCATCTGCCACTCCAAATCTGATCTAAATGTTTTGTAAGCTTTTCATTTCAAACCACATCAATGCAATTTTGCAATTTTCATTAACTGAAAACATTTAATACTTTATACTGACCTATATTTTTATTGAATGCTTTTTTGTATGCTTTTATTGTCATTATACAAGTATGTTATTTAAAGCTTTCATCACGTAATGCACAAATAACAACAACAAAAAGACACTTTCATTTTTTAATGGTAACTGGAAAAATGATTTACTAATTCAGCAAATCTGTTAACAGGACATATAATTTAAATTAAATATTGAATGAACATGTTCAATTGGCTAAATTGCCTAGAGCCATGTTAAAACCATGAATATGCAGCTGAAAATTATTCCTGAAAATGATTTTAAGGCAATTTTAAGGGTGCGGTTTAAAATACGGTGTTAAGAAAAAATAGAGGAGTGTTCCGGTGGAAGAGTGGTTAGTGCATCGCCCTCAAAGTGGGAGACTCGGGTTCAAATCCAGGTTGGTCCACCTGTGTTGTGTTTGCATGTTCCTCTCGGATCGGTGTGGGCTTTCTGCGGGTACTCCGGTTTCCTCCAACCTTCCCAAAATGTGCATGGTAGGCTGATTGAACAATCTGTATTGCCCCTAGGGATGGGTATGAGTGTGTATGGTTCTCCGTCTCCTTGTGCACTGCAATCGGCTGGCCACCAATTCATGTTGTCCCCCGCCTCTGTCCCGAAGTCAGCTGGGATAAGCTCCAGCACCCCCCCAACCCAAATGATGATAAAATGATTCAGAAAATGAAATCAAAATGAAAAATAGAAAAATTGGACACTAACAAAGAAAGCCTTAGGAGAATAACAGTTAAATTATACATTTTCCAATTAAGCAAGGCACTTTTATTTACTATATATATGTTTTGCATTCAAATACATTGTAGATTGTTTTTGTTTTGTCACGTGGTTATATCAATCAAATATGCACCTAATTAATTCAGGTTTGAATTTTTAAAAATTATAATAATTTGACTGTTATCAGTCTGGCCAGAAATAAGACTTTTTTTCCAGGTCTTTGGCAATCAAGCCATCACTCTAAAATAAAATAAAAAAATCTAAAGCTAAATGGCCATGTATTTGAGTGATGAATATAAGGGGAATTTTGGGTATGGCTGTTTTAAGTATTATGCTAGAATATCTGCAGACAGTTTTCTGCCTGGTTCCCATGATAGGGTCGCAACAGTGTGGTAGGCGGCTCCTACCAGCCCTCTTTATTTTATTTTTGACCACAGACGACTCATGGGAAAGCTATTATAAGACCTTTCCTTGTTGAACTTTTAAAATACAAATGCAAGCAATTTGTTTACAGGTACAATGCTGTGAGCTTTTGATTGAGGGAGGTTTCTGGAAAATTCATAACACGTGTTCACTGTAGAATTTATTACACAAATACAGATATCTATGTGACAAGAATACCATGAGACCGATGACCAGCGGCCCCTTTTGCTTTTCCCACACATTCTGACAAGGCATGATATCACCACACCATCTGATTGACCAGGTTCTTGATTTGATAACTTCCTGGACCTTATAAATTATTGCTCAGTCAAAATGGCACAAAAGTTGCTTTGTGATGCCAGTTACTACACATGGTATTACTGTGTAATGGATATTTAGGTCCCCACTATAGAAGATA
Source organism: Stigmatopora nigra (assembly GCF_051989575.1). NCBI lineage: Eukaryota > Metazoa > Chordata > Actinopteri > Syngnathiformes > Syngnathidae > Stigmatopora > Stigmatopora nigra. Next base: position 3,654,920 of record NC_135525.1, on the reverse strand, counting down.
TTATAACCATTTGACCTCTTTTTTTCTTTATGTTATTGATGTAACATTTTATCTTTACTCTATAGATTTTCAACAGCTTTTAAGGGTCAATGGGAAGGTGATGAGCATTCTAAATTGCCTCTAGGTATGGGTGGGGGATTTATTTTAAAAAGTAGGACACCATAATTTAGGATAAATTAACGTCATTTTATTTATTTCCATAGAAAAATAACTTTACCCTGATATTGTACTACAATTCTTCCGAGGGATTGTAAAACATCTTCATGAAATATTTAATTGATTGGTTATTTTTTGAAAACATGAGAATAAACATTGAGCACTAAAGTCATAATTTGATTGAAATCTGGATTAAGAATCATATTAGTGAGAATATACATCACTGAACAGAATTAAAAATAGTGTGTGATTATCTTGATTAATTAACTATGATACCCTCATAGTTTTAATTGAAACTGCTTTCTGTGTTAGTCATATTAATCTATAGATTCAATGCACATGTTTTCACTTTCATCATAGTATTCTCCTTATAGAATGAGAATTCAAAGAGAACACATCAATTTTGAAAGCTGCCTGACTAAGATAGTGGGAACATATTTTACTATGACTTCTTGTTACTAAGGGTAAGGGCACAACACAAAAGAAATATATTTGATTGGTGTTCTAGGCATGCTTTTGCTGCAGTCCTGCCATTGTGACATGGCATTTTGGCAAAATCTCACCCACTAGTCCTTCATTCCCTTAGGAATTCCAGAGAACATGAACAAGTCATGCTTCCCATCTACAAGTCTACAAACAGTCAAGACAAAGAATTTTGATAAGTGTTTCCAAAACGGCCCATCTCATAACACCGTCCATCCAAAACAAGCGAGGTCATTACAGCTGTAAGGCCATAAGCTCGACAACGACCACTGTCCCACAATTTAGAGGGGCTTTCCCTGTGGTTAGAAAGTCTATTTCTATCCATTGTACTCCACAGCTCCACAGCAGCGAGGGTGGCCCTTTAGTTACCATCAACTGTTGAACCAGAAAAACAAAATAAAGTATTTTTTTTATCTGGCTATCACAGAATGAAAAAATAAAAATAATCGGAGAAGCCCAAGACTTGAAGAGCCATGTAAACAGACAGTGTGAAAGTTCACATGGAGCCATTGAGCATCATGCTGATTCAAATAGGCTCATGCTGGTGGATGTGATTTGTGAGTCCCAAGCCTCTTGCCCTCCCTGACACATCAGCCATGTCGTATTCCTGAAAGCATGAATTTCCCATGCAATCGACAAACTGGATTTGTATGAAGCTCTCTGATAATCGTCATGGCTGTTATCAAGTGTTGCGTGACTCATTTTTTACACATATTTCAGAATATACCATGAGTCCAAAAAGGGTGTATAATCTTTAATCTCTTTCAGTTTTTATGTGAGAAAAATGTTTTTGAGGGGGGCCCAGTGAATTAGTGGATAGCGCGTTGGCCTCACAGCGTGAGGATGCATGGTTGTCCGTCTCCTTGTGCCCTGCGATCGGCTGGCCATCTCTCGCCCGTAGAGAGGTGGGACTGGTTCCAGCATCTCTCTGACCCTAATGAGGATGAAGCGGTTCAGAAAATGAGATGAGAGATGAGAAATGCTTTGGAATAGAGTGTTACACTAGGATAATTGTGTTGTGCTTTAGTTGTTGTCGGCTCTATGTTACCAAAATAAATAGTATGTTATTACATCCAATAACCTCATCTCATTCTCTGAACTGCTTTATCCTCATTAGGGTCACGGAGGTGCTGGAGCCTATCCCAGGCTCTCTGGGGGAGAGGTGGGTGACGCTCTGGTGCACAAATCATTGGAAAAATAAAAGGTAACAGAATTTTAAAAGATTCAATTCAGAAACCCGTTTGCTCTTATTCATTTTTTCATTTTCCATAGAAATTTTCTTCAGAAGGGTCGTAAGAGTGGCTGCAGCCGATCCCATCCATATACAGACACCCCGCGTTAATTGCAGTTTGCTCTTATTAAAGAAATTGAATAAAATTACAAAAAAAATAATTGCTTGAAATATGGAACTGTCCTTTGCCATTGAGTGTCTGACCACAGACTAGACCACAACTGGTGCTTCCTGTTGACCTTTCTGGAACTAGAATATAAAATAACCCATTTTACAAATGCTATAAGACAGATGCCCAAGTAGGATGTCAGAAAAAGAGGATCAAATGGGTGACCCAGACAAAGACATAAAATGTTGCATGAGAAGATTTTTGTCAATAAAGTTAAGTGGAGGTATTTTGAGTATAGGGAAACAACATTATTAGACCCCCTCCTGTCTATCTTATACTCAAGAGGGACGGGGGATGGGAGAGGAATATGGGATGTTAGATTTCCCAGGCTAGTATCCAGAGGAGGGAAACTTCCCTGCATTTCTTGGTGGTCCAGACCAAACAGAATGCCTGGCACTAAACCACCTTCATTCCTCCCAAAGATCCTTGGAACAAGAAAAAATAATACATTTAAGGGTTACATGATTCAACTTCAATATCAACATACGAACATCCGACATTGATTTGTTATAATGGCAATATTCTATTATATATATATATATATATATATATATATATATATATATATATATATATATATATATATATATATATATATATATATATATATATATATATATATATATATATATATATATATATATATATATATATATATATATATATATATATATATATATATATATATATATATATATATATATATATATATATATATATATATATATATATATATATTCAAGCTTCTGTTTTCTTTCTGCTTATGTTTTGAGGTTCTTTGTATGTATGGTTGATTTTGGCTTGACCAACTGTTTTTCTCTACTATCATCAATCATTGTATTCATGAAAGTCCATTTTGGGAAGGAAGAATATATATTGTACCATCCAGAGGTCAACAATGGCAGTGTCTGAGCAGAGAAAGAATGTGTCAAAAAAACAAAACAAAGGATGGGTGGCTTTTTGAGTTCAAAGCTCGCTATTGCAAAGGGGGTGGATACAAGATGTTCATGGCATGCATAAGGCTAATACAAGATAGGGGTAAGAGGGGAAAACTTGGTTGAAAAAGGTTGTGAATCTTCAGGGGCAAACAAGGGATTAAAGCAAAAGAAGCTCTGGAGCGTGTGCTTCATAATTGAATTTCATGCCTGCTGCCTCCTTCTGAAGTAGTGTAGCAAAGCAATCATTTGAAAAGAAAGCTTTTAGTCAAGCCTTTTGCTAAACTCAGAGTCAGACCACAGAAAATCTGGGATTACCTAGGCAAAAGACTGATTTACTACATCATTACATAATTGTCATTCTTTGCCACAGGAACACAACCAGTAATAGAATATTACAGTTTACAAAGCGGGTAATAAGTAAAAATGAATATTTTCCATTAGTAATTTTGAGGGATAGTCGATGGTAGAGCAACATAGGGGGTTATGTGGATATTTTGCGCAACGAGAAAATGATCAGGTGATTGAGTTTAGAGGAGTAGTAAATAATTGGTGGATAGTTGAGTGACAAGGAGTCAGGAAAGAACTGTAGAACACGATCCCATAAAAACAAATGTTTTCTTGTATTTAGTTGTAAATCTGACTATTGTTATGTGACATGCTAAAGTGTTTGTTAATAACGATTGCTTGATTGATGTTGTGGATGTACAATTAGTTTTGAATTTGATGTTTATCGGTGTTCGATTATTGACGCTTTGATCCAAATAGCAAGAGTGGCATGTTAAAGTCTGTATCAGTATTCGATTATTGATGTCTCGGTGTACATATCTTGAGGCATGGGAGATCCATAGTCATTAAAGTAAAAGTTGGATTGAAGATATCAGCTAATCACTGTTGTGATTATTTCTCCTTGTTTCAAGTATGAAAATGCAGGGTTCAACAGTTACATATTGGAATAGTTTGTTTCCATCAAGATTACTGAGTTAATTTATCATTTTTAAAGACACACTGTACTGTATGTTCCCATTGAACTTTGTGCAGTTATCTGAAGGCTCTCTTGAAGTACACTGATTTTAAAAATAAACAGTATAATGTAAACTGGATTAAGAAAATTTGTTACTTTTACTTCCATGGTATCAAAACTGAAAGCATTGTTTGTTTGACATATGACAGAATATATAATACATCAGTCTGTAATCATCAATTCAATTCAGTACAATTTTAGACAAGCCGCCTGGTGGTGTAGGGGTCACTTGCCCAACTTCAATGTGGGCAGCCCCCGCACTCGATTCCCGCTGGTGATTGTGACTGTGAATGGTCGTCTGTCACCCTGTGTGACAGCTGATTGTCGACCGGTCTAGGTGTAGTCTGCCTTTCGCCTGAAATCAGTTGGGATAGTCTTCTGCAACCCTAACGATGATGCACGGTACAGATGAATGAATGTATTTTGTATTGAAAATTGAACAGAAAAAAGGTCAAACAGATGTGTAGAGTGAATTTTAAACCTCCATTGTAATTTTCATATATTGTTTACATGCACTATTTCTTGTTTTAATCTTCAGAAATGTGCTAATTCACATGGACGGCATTAACAAATATTTTAAATGTGTCATTAAGTCTATAATCGGTTTAAGATTTAAAATTCATTCAGTTGACATAATCCTGGCACATAACTTTCAGCATCTGTGAGTTTTAAAATGCTCCTTGACACTTTATGTGATTCATAGAATTCTGGCAAGCATCTCAAACCAGTTTGACAGTGATGAAATATACATATAAAAAAGGTTTAATGTTCTCTTCTGATGTTGTAAAGAGATCATTATTTTTTGTTTATTAGATACAGTACAACACCACAGAAATCAACTACAGATATACAACAGAATATGTTTAGCCTTTGATACATTTTAAAGCCCCCGCTGGGGACACAGTGTCTAAACAACTTTATAACTTTAACATAGCTGGCTCTGGTGGAAGAAATTGGAAGCCAAATTTCTAAAGGGCAACTTTGAGTGATGGAATGCTGTGTATAACCCTGGTTCAGGATTCAGATTCCTTTGAAAGAGCAGTGATTAAGAAATTTGGTAGTTATTATATCCCCTTAAAAGCTAATGAACTACAAATGGGTTAATAAATAAAATATTCAAAATTACATTGTATTACATGAATAGACAGTCTATTTTTAATATACATTTTTAGCCTGAGGAGTGGGGAAATTTGTCGCGTATAATAAAAGAGAAGTGTGCCATTGCTAGTTGCCAGCGTCAATTAGAAAACGTGCACCCTTTCCTGCTTACTCTTCTTTTTTGTTTGTCTTGTTTTCGATTTAGTTGTTGCTGTACCTGTTTTGTATCCTCTTTTTTGTGTAGGAATTGAGTGGCTAGGTTTTTTTTTTGTCCTTGTCCCCTTCTCTGGTGGCTAATTGCCTCAGTTACCCTCTATTTTTTTAGATTACTGTTTGCTTTTTACAATTTTTAGCAGACTCTTTTTTTACTTCCTCTTCGTGTTAGCGTGTGTTCTTGATTTTAATGAATGCTGTGAAAAAACTCCTTGGTTGAGGTGTCTGGTTTGGGGTCCAAACTTACTTCTGCCTCAGCAGACTGTAACATATAATAAGAATTATTCATTCATTATCTATATAGTTTATCCTCTCAAGGGTCGAGGAATGGGTTGAGCTGGGGTTTATTGCAGGCAACTTTGGGCACAAGTCTGGGGACACCCTGAATTGATGGCCAGCCAATCGGAGGGTACTAGGAGACTGACAATCACTCTCTCACAATCACACTACTACGGAGTAGGAATCAAACCCAGACTGCCCGCCCGTAAATCAGACGGAAGAACCACTTGACCGTAGGTTGATTATTTATCTAATTTATTCAATGGTCTTCGTTTTCTGATACCATTCCATTTTTCTTATTGTTTGGTTTGGAATGAAGAGCACTTATAAATTTGATATAGCGTAACATAGTACAGTCAGTCAATTAACCATGAACATCTGTCACATCCTAAATATCATCTCCATTTGTTATCGGGTTCTCTACTCAGATAAAATGTCTCCCTTCATTTTAAAGTCAATTTATACACTCTCTTGTCCTCCTTTTCATGTCTTAGTACATCTTTTAATCATCTCTTTTGTCTACCTCTCCATCCAATCCTTGGCCAAAGTTCACCCACTTCAATGTTCTGAGTTAATTTATTTGGGTGCTGCCTAAAAGATAATCGAATTCCACTCAATCCGACTTTGCTTATTTTGGAAATGTAACACGAATTGCAGTGGGAACAACAAATGGAAAATTATGCTTAATGACAAGGTAGCAAAATAGGGATTAAAGTCTACCATGATTCAATTCAAGGACCTTTGGCCATTTTAATAAAATATCGACATCTTACCTATTTCCTGTTTTGTTCCGATTGAATTTCGCGCAAATCACCTGTGGAGAAAGACCACAAAATATTTTGTTTGGATTTTGAATCGCCTTTGAAAAGGCCTCCTAAGCCTCCTGGGCCATAAAAGGCATCAAAGGACCCCAAGAAAAAAAGATATAATAATAGTGACCGAAAAAGTGACATAGATTGATATGCTGATGGTATAGCACGCAGTGGTATGCCGGCAGGGCCTTCAAGGCCTTCTCTGCTGGCCTAAGAAATATCTGAATCATATATTATTGCTTCACACATTTAATGCCTTTTTTGAGCATTCAGACGTGCTTTTTTTTTCAACACTACGGAATAACAAACTGGATGTACAGTTTTGTCCTGCAAGAGTAAAGGAGTTTTGTGACACAGTCAATATGTCTATTTTCCCTAACAATATTTCAATTTTCTTTATGTTACTATTGATTTGTTTTATGTGTCGCAGCTGTAGCTGCATTAAAGGTTTTATAGCCATAAAATAATTGAGGGTTGAATTGATTCACTCACAGCACTACTGAAGGCCTAAGTGTGAAATGCACGGCCTGCCACTGGTAGCACGTTATTGTGGCATAAATGGGTTTACCGTAAACATTTACAATACTGTAAATAACTCTAAATAGACAAAAGCCGTAATGAGCCGAGGACGCGAAAGTCAAACCTAAACTATAACTAAAAACACCTCTCAAAGTCCAAATGACAATATAACCCAGAGCTGCTTCTGAAGTGCATTCTAACTCCAAAATTAAACCGGGAACAGCTGTGTTGCCTCTACATCACGACTACAAAAATGTCTTAGGTCAGTCTCTACCGGTTGCGAATGTCTGCGGTATTCACAAGAATGCTTAATGTTTGGTGCATTTGCATAACGTTTGGGACTTCTACAGAAGCATGCAGATGGATTCTAATGGATGACCCACCATGAATACTTCATCAGCAACTTGTGAATAAACAAAAGTTTTAAGGGCAACTGTTGTTTTTTTTTCTTGTTTTATCATGAAACAAAAAAATGTAAATGATCATATAAATTAATCCTTATTCTACATGACAACATTGCAAATTAATTACACATACATAATTATTTCATCGCTCTCATGAAAATGGAAATTATGGAAGACTTGGTTGTCTAATTTAATTGACAACAGTGTAAATTTTCAACAAAACTTCGAGTTTGGTTTAGTATAACTGCTAAACCTTTCCAGCATAGCGAATTGTGTTAAATTCATGTCCCGTCTGGAAAAAAAAATAGACTTGTGCATCATGCCTATGATTACATTTGCCATGTCCTAGATGTTTCACGAGTAGTGAAATTTCTCAGATTGATTAGTATGATTTAAATAATCTAGGTCATGAACACAGAGAAAAGGCAAGTGGTATAATCGAGCCTTTAGAAGAATATTTCTATTAGGAATGTTTTCAAAATACAAAGCAAATACATTGATCATGAGGGAACGATTGAAAACACAGTAGAATACACAACAAACCCCTACACGTTACAGTGCATCCAAATATTTTTCATGTTAGTATATCATTTTTATGATTATTTTGTTGTACATGGTGCTGTACCGACAAATCGAAAATTACATGTATTTCACTGCTCACATGTTGTGAGGTGCTAAAAGGGCCAGTATAACTGAATTTTATGGTGTAGACATACACATTTCACAGTTAAAAGTGATGAAATTGGTATTATCCAAAAATGTTAAATTTTGTTGCACAAATTTATCAGTTTGGAAATTCCATAGTGCCACATACCAAATTCCATAGTGCCTGTCTTAGTAAAATATTTGTTGCATTTAAACTATTTGAAAATAATTCAGTATGTCAGTATTTACCTACTAAGTCAGTTCTGTGCATCATTGTCTATTATTACAGCTTCGAAACATATAAGTTGCTTAGCCATACGTTTTAGATCCATTGTCAACATCAAGCGAGGTCAGATATTTTTAAGAAATATGATCTTTGAATGAATTTTCGCAGCTAAATTGGATTTACTTTAAGAGAAATTCTGCACTGACTAACAGCAGTGACGCAATGGCTGGATTGCTTCTGTTGGAGTTGCCAGCTCTCACATAAGAGTAAGATTTTAACACATAACGAGCTAAACGGGCAGCAAATGTGTGCATCTGCCACCCTAAATTACTGTCACCTTATTTGTACCATTTCTTTGGCTTTTTCACTGTTTCCTCCACTAAATTAATTACATTTCAACATAACATCAGCGCTCCATGAGCTGAAACAGTTCACACTTGTTTTATATAGCAGGAAAAGTTGTCATCAGGGTACCACAAAAGATTGTCCATTTACTGAAATTCCATAAACAATAATGCTAATGTTTACATACTGTAAAAACAGCCTACGCTTGAGGTCGGTATGAATCTCAACACTGGCATAATCCAATATAAAGCAAATGTGTGTGCCTGTGTGTGTGTGTGTGCATTTGCGTACGTGTATATGTGTGTGTGTGTTGGTTTGAAATGTTTTGTAACTAACATTCATAAACCTCCATGTCAATTGTAGACTGGCACCTGTACTTCAATATAGTAAGTATGTGACGCCCCAATTATGTCACTGGTTTCTTCCAAAAAGATGTAAACATGAGATAGCTTCCAAGAAATGACACCCCAAGGTAGGTAATTAGAAGACTTATTTGTTGAAATAAAAACAATGGCCTGTAAAGCTTGCAATGTTATTATTGTGTTAAGAAGCCCAAGTCTACCATGGACTAGCATTCTTCACTCCTCCACTTCCTCCACAGGGTCCAAAGGACACCTCAAAACAGAGCTGGCCTCCTGACCAGCTTCCTCAGCCGGTTCCTGTCTCTCTCCGTTCTCCCGCATCCCTAACAGACCTCTGCATAAAACACTGTAGATGCCACCACAGTGTCGTAAAAAGTCATCAGCAGTGTCCTGCACACTCCAAAGGACCGTAGACTCTTCAGTAGGTAGAGGCGGCTCTGGCCCCTTTTATACAGGTCATCTATTTTTGTGGACCAGTCTAGTTTTTGTTGAGGTCAACACCCAGGTACTTAAAATTCTCCACGATTTCAATGTTTGTACCCTGGATGTTCACCTGAGAGGTCTGTTGAGGATTCCTCCGAAAATAGTTGACCATTTCCTTTGTCTTACTGGTGTTGATGTAGAGGTGGTTTGCCTTCACCAGTCAACAAAGGCTGTGATGACTCCCCTGTACTCCAGGTTGTTCCCGTCCGTCACTCGTCTGACAATAGCGGTGATGTCAGAGAACTTCTGGAGGTGGCAGGTGTCTGTATTATGTATGAAGTCTGATGTGTAGAGGGGCAAGAGTAGTGGGGGGTACCTTGTGAGGCCGCCGTGCTGCAAGCTACCACATCAGACGTACGGTCCTGGAGTCTCATGCCCGCTTTGTTTTGTTTTGGTACATAATAGATAAAAAATATCAAAACCATTGTGTAACCAACAATAAAATGAATACAAATTTTTAGTGTATAACAGAGTGTATATTTGTATTGGCTCTATTGTCTGCTCCATGAGCTTGAAAATGACTGAGAAAATGATAAGAACAAAAAGGCATGCTCAAAGTTTACCGAATCATGTGATAATATAACTGATTAACATAATGTTCTAAGATAACAATGAGCGTGTTGGAACAAATGTAAAATAAATACACAGGATTCCCGAAAAAAAACGACAATAGTAATCGCTAACATGGGATTTTGGAGACCAAATTCAGAACAAAGCTAGAGAATGCATGAATGGAAAGTGGCAGAGTGGAGACCAGGGAGGTCTGTGGATGTTTTGAACCTGATGGGTAAGGTGTGTTCAAACTTGTCACACAAAGCCAAGCAGAAGTACAGTCTTTATAAACTTTCTGGGACCTATCTAAACACAGAAAGTGCCAGCCAGCCCGAGTAGAGATTGAGCAGGGGGTTCGGAAGAAATACACAGTCCACACACAATTGTCCGCATCACTGTTGTGCAAGATTATATGATTCCGTTTTATTTATATTACCTGGTTTCTTAGTATTGAGCAAGTTAAACACACAAGCCATTTCTCATTTTGCGAAGAGGGAGTCTCCTCCCAGTCTGTGCTCAGACTCAGTGATGTCATCAATTTGTTTGCAAGACAGATGAAGAATTTTCAGATTTGTCTTTGAGTGTCAAGAATCCAATGGGTAAGTGTGTACTCATTGGTTTACCGAATGCTCATTCATTCAGTAAAAGTTGTTTTCGAAGCCAGGCTTATCCAGAGGTTCCGTGGAATCAGCTTTATTTATTTAATTTTATAATATTTTATATATTTATAACTAAATGTGTTACACTTTATAAAGGAACATCTTGAAAACTATCAGGGATGCCCAAACCTTTTTCAAAGTGCTTTCTTGAGTTTAAAAAATCAGCAGACCACCATGCAAGTGGCCTTGGGAATTGCAATAAAAAATGATCTGTTGCAGATTCTGCCTTTTCTGTTTGGTCAAAATCACAAATTAGTCCTTAGTCTGCATAAAAATGGCCCTCAGTGTTCCTGTGTGTTGGCTTTATTCGTGTTCAGTTCAGAGTCCATGGTCACTTTTCTCTTGTGTGTGTCTACCAGAAAATGCTCATCCCACAATAATATATTTAAATGTCTCAATACTGAAGACCTTGTACAAATGTTCTTAAAATATTTAAATGGGATTTTAATCACCCTACAGTTCTTGAAACTTCTCATTGAACCTGGGTTGAAAACTGCAAAGATGAGCAAAGTTACACAAACTCATCCACCATAATAACTTTGAATAGACAAGCATTGGAAGATGATGGGTTCATAACAAGTAGTTTATTATCATAACACTTTGCTCACATCTGGTGAACTGTAAAATATGAGTGTGTCCTCGTCTCTGGAAGATCTTAATCTTTCTCGGCGTGTGCATTCAGACAAGACGCAATGCAACGGCCTGCTGCTCTCTCATAACACAATGTTTACGTTAAATGTGTGCATAAGTGGCCCACAGACATAATGCACATTTTTCCCCGAGTATAGGAATGATTAAATGGTTGGGGCTCAATTCCTCCTTTCATTGATGTGGACAAAAGCCATCCAACTAAACAGTTGGATGGAAAATACCAGCTGTTTTGACTGGAGCAGTTGGATAGTGCTTCACACCCTTTCATTAGTTTGAAAAACAGAAGGTCAGATAAATATTGTTTTGCATGTAGTTACATTCATTCATTCATTTTCTGTCCCATTATTCCACGCAAGGGTGCTGGAGCATTTCCCTGCTGACATTGGCCATGAGGCGAGGGACACCCTGAATTGAGGATCATGAGGAAACGGTCAACCTTTCACGCTCACAATAATACCTATGGGCAATTTAGAGTGTACAACCAGCCCATCGCTCATGGTTTTGGAATGTGCAAGGAAACCAGGGTACCCAGGGAAAACCCATGCAGGCCCATGGAGAACATGTAGACCCCACGCAGGAGGACTGACCTGTATTCCAACCCAGGACCCCAGACCTGTGAGGCCGACCCACATTTAGTAATAGGTCATCAAAATAAATAATAATGTTTTGATGAAGTATGAGATTCATTTTAAATGAAGCCCTCTTTTTGAAAAAAAATGCTAATATAAAACATATTCCTTCTCATATGAAATGTAATTCACTAAGTGCAAGTGACCTATCACAATAATTTCAGTTCAATATGACCACAAAAAAGGGCACTTTTAAAAAAAATTCCAATCACAAAGATACATACATTTTGAAAAATGCATTTCTGCAATCTATATAATTAAAAAAATAAAAAATACTGGTCACCGATTCAGAGTGTCCCCCTGGTGCCCGAAGTCAACTGGGATAGGCTCCAACACCCCCCGTCCCTAATGCGGATAAAGCAATTCAGAAAATGAATGAATGAACGGAAGAATATATCATATTGTCCATTTTTATTATATCTATCACTTCCAAAAGACAGCAAAACACATTTACTGTAGCTTCATCTTGTTTATTTAAAACATGTGACCTGCCGTCTTCCTTCAATTTTGTATCCTCCCTTAAGTTACAGCAGCTCTGTGTATGCATCAACTGTCACTGGCTGCTTTTAGGGGCCTTCCAGACTAAACCACGTTGGTCATAAAATAGGTAAAAATAACAACAAAAAAATGTTAGGCTTGTTATATCTAAATGTAAATTAAGAATGTTAATAATCTTGAATTTAGGTTTGAACACAAATATGAGCAGAAAATGAAAGTAGAAATGATCTATTTGCATATATTTTCTTGTTTTGTACCACGAAATGTGATTCATTGATTCCCTGCTATGCCTGTAAATATGTCAACTAATTCCTAAAGTTGTACCTAGAGTTTCAAACCACTATATCATGTTTATAAATGCAAGATCATGTTTATAAGGCCACTGTTTTTGGATAGTTCTTCAAAAGACATGGTCTGTGTTTACAGGTTGAGAGAGGGGCTAGGCTGTGGGATATGGAGCCTGCACTCTTTTACAACGTTGTCTTGTCTGTCACTTGACAGTTGACTGCTGCTTTGCTATCCCCCTGCTCAGCAAACACCTCTGTTATATTTTCCATTCGAAATATCCCAGAGGTCACCAGTATGTCTAACTGTATTTGTTGAAGCAAGAAGGGGTTTTTCTATAAACAAGCGTCCCTGTAGTATTTATATGGTCTGTGGCACCTGATGCCAGAACAGTAATGACAGCCTATTTTCTTGCTCAAAAGTTGCCATGTTTCACTTTAGACAATTAAATAAACATTTTTATTGTAACCTTGGTATTGTTTATGGTAGAATTATAAATGTATCACATTTTCTGTGAGTAGAAACACCAGTGCAAGCATATCTCTTAAGCGCTGCTTAGATTAATGGGTTTGTTCATAATCTATTTAAGGGTATTTAGTTTTAAAGAACTGCAAAGACCATCTCCTCTTTCAACTATAAACTTAAGGTAGGAAAATGCTGAAGTGAGAGTAAAATATGATCCACGAATTCCAATGAGAGGATGTTAACTTTCCTCTAAAAGCATTAAAATACTGAGCTTAATTATTTTTTCCATTGACTATTGTGTCCAAGGCCTGCTCAGAACCCTGAACTGGATGCCACATATCCTCACTGAGAAGACATCAAGGACGTATCCATAAAAGATTCTCAAACTATGAACTCTGGGGGAAATTCTTCCTCGGTATTACTTTACTTTCTCTGTGACTACAGCATCACATTTCAGTCCTCCGTAAACAAACTGGGATAAACATGCAAGCGATGAGCCAACGCAAGAAGCTGTGAAGTTGTGGTTCATGATTATCACTTATTCAAGGATGGGCTCATTCAGTTCAACTGAAGTCTGACATGGACATCTTTTTCTGGCTGTGGATGGAAAACTGAGCCCATCCTATCATCATAAAGAATCACAAGGTACAAAGGTCATTTGAATTTATAATTATGTCAATGTATAGAAAGCTGTAAAGCCTTGATGGATAGATGAAGAGCGACACATGGAACACCAATGTCTATGGTATTGTGTTTTCACAAGCATAAAACGCACAGTCAACAGTACAAATCCACAACTGACTCCAGCACTCACGAGCAGAGTATTAAAGAAAAATGTGGTTTGACTCCTGATCTCTCGTTTCAGATAAAGTGAGATGTTTAGGAGACCGCTGGTCAGATGTGACTACTCAAATGTATTATTATTTATTTAAAAATGATCATGATTGATGAAGGAGTTGTTACATGCTGTGCTTTAGGGTGAAAATAGGAAAAATAAAGCAACTTTGATGCATTATTATTCAGAGGAAAAAAATTCAAGCTGTTTTTTTAGATCTGGGTAAAATAAAGATAATGAATATTTCCAGTAAAATTGCTCATGAATGTAACAATAAACTATGTGCAAGGGTAGATGGTGCACAACTATAATAGGAAATATCATCACCAACAGACCACCTATGGTGTTGTCCCGGCATTTCTTCCTCAACTACTATCATGGTCAAATAAGTACACTGCGATAAACTTCAAATTTTAGAGGCTCATGAATATCATTTGTTTTACTTTATTATAGGTTTTTACAGCGCATAAAATCACAGAAACTTGCCATGTGTAGCTACTTTCTGGCTGATGTAACCTTGCTTTTTTAAGGCCTCAAAACAGGAATATTATATGTACATTTCTATTTACAATCAAAGTGTAACTTGGATTGCGATAGGAAATTATTTTTGTTGCTACTATTTCAGTTAAGATAGAACTGATAATCACTCTTCTGTGGCCTTTGTGACTGTACTGTCTGACTTTTAACTATGTAACAATGCCTTTCCTGTATCTGCATTTTCACCCTCTTGCTTCTGTCACAATAAAATTTCCCGAATACTGGATAAATAAAGTTATTCAATCAAATCCAATCTACAGCCCATTTGATGTCACAGAAATTTCAGAGCTCATTTGTCTATTATGCACATTCCCACCAACTGTAAACGTGTGTAGACGGAATGTGTTCTAGATATTTGTGCAGATCCCAACATAAAATCAAAGTTGCATCAATCCAGTCTGATTTGCAAAATGTCCTACAAGCACTGGTAACTGGATGAGACATTGGATTGACCCTCATTCCTCTATAAAATCCCAAGTGTATGTGTACATGCGTGGGTTTGTTGTCAAATCTTGGTTCGCTTGCAAAATTTGTAATGTGAAAAGGAACCACACCAAGAGAGTACAGACAAACTTCATTTTAGTATGAGGAAAAAAATAAAACTATGGACTTTCCTGGATTGAAAATGCCATAAGTGTCTTGGGGTATTGGGTTAGGGTGAGAAGTGAGCTTGTATGCAAAGATGCTCTGTATCAGTCCATCATGGTAAAGAAACTTAGACAACATGGAAATGTCTCTGTTTTCTAATAGATCTACGTATCTACCCTTACCCAAGCATACTAGCTGTCCTTCGAGCGTGAAAGAACAAGATCCTGGACACAAGCAATCAAAGTTAGTTTCTTTGGCAGTAACGAGTGCCTCCTGGTTCGGACCTTTGATGAGTATGTCCATGTTCCACTGCGAACAAATGTTCAGCCAAAGAATTGCTAGGGAGACTATGTCTCAAGGCTGTCCTTGTGGTTAAACCTATTTCCATCAAAACTTGCAAGCTCTCTGTGAATTGTCAACACTGCATGTGCTGTATACTGTTAGGCGAGCTTTAATACGTATTTCAAATGATTTGACAGGCTAAATATAATTACAGTTTGGGCCACATTTGGCACATGGATCTCACTTTATTTAACTAAAACAAAATAATATAATCATTTACCTGCACAGGGAAAAAAAGAATACAAAATTAAACCAACAATAAGATTAAAAGCAGTACAGCAGAAACTGTGGTATCATCCTTGTGATGCATTCTATAATGACTCTGAGGAAAATAATAATATCCCATGCCATTTGGAAACTTAAAATATCATTTGACTCTCATTAAAAAAATAGAACAATCTTATTTAAGAACAAAAGAATGACGTAGAGTTGCATTTCATCATCAAAGAATCCCAAAACAATCTTCAGTGTGGCAACTTCAAGTGTGACATAATTCAAATAGATTTGGTCACCAGTAACTTGAACTCGTGTATATAAAGATAAACATCCCACTATGTTGAAGATATGTTGAGGTCGTAAACACTGAGCTTCGAGTCGCTTGTTTTAATGTCTATTCACTCCTTAATCTGTGAGTCATTAGACACCAGAGAAGATAGTATGCTTGCATCTTGCCAAGTATGAGGGAATTGATAAGAGGAGAACTGCTAAGTGGGATCCTCTATCTACTCATCTTGATGTGGCTCCAAGTGCCACGTGCCTTGGCTTTTTTTGTGTTGACACAGAAACGGTGCATCATTTCCTCTGGTGTGGCCCAAGATAGCATCAAACTATAACCTGGCTCTTTTGAAAGAAGTGTTGTTTTCATTTAATCTTCTTTTAGAAACATTCTACACTCAATCTTTTATTTAATTCTCTCTTTGCTTCAGTTATCGTACTGGTTCAAACAATCAGATCCGGTCAAGCATATTCTGATTCAAGAAATATATTAGGCCAGTAAATTATAACAGGACACATGAGCATAGCTTTTGCTCTGCTTTGTTTCCCTTTGGGTATCTTCATCTAATCCAATGGGGGTTGACAACAGCCTGGTATAAATTGTCAAAGAGGTTCCTATCAGTGTCCGGGTGGGCTTTTAAGCAAGGCCCATCAGTTAAGATTTCATTAAAGCATTTACTCCTGATGTTGCATGGAGGAGTCGCAGTCTCCTCCAGCCTTTTAACTGACTTTGATATACCGTTCACTGTTGTCTTGTTTCTGAGGTAAATGCTTAGCTCAAGCAATGTTTATTTTGTGCTATGATCGCCAAATCCATTCCATTCCTTCAATGCATTACATGTAATCTGTCTGTCAAGATATGGATTTGATGTGTTCAGTATTTTTTTTACAACAGTAGGTTAATCGCAGAAAGACTATACAGTAATCACTCGAGTTTCGCGGATAATGTAAACCAGACATGGCCGAGATATTTGAAAAACCGCGATGTACGATCACCACCAATATTACTTCCTACCATACTACGTTTTCGCGCCTATACAAAAATATAAGTACAATTGTCAATAAGTGTATTTATTAAATATTACAGTTATAGGCATATGAAAAGACTATAATGTATTGATATCCTTCTAAGTGGGCGTACGTATGGAGCAAATCACTCATAATGTTGTTGTTGTTTTTTTTTTACTCTTTAGAGTTGGAGGCTTAGTCCACATGAGAAAAAGGGTATTTTTCTTTATTCGCTGAATACAGATTGCCACAACATGCATGCATCTCCAGAAGGGAAGAGCGTTCACTTCCCGTGTATCTCCTTCATAACCGAACGCCAGAAACCATTGATATTAACTTAGATTCTACCATGTGAATTATGGACAAAAGAACACCACAATGTAGATTCATTTATGCTGCAAAGGCGTGCTATGCTTTTAGCATATCAAGGAACATCAATATTTAGGATCCAAACAAAGCTGGAATAGGCTCGGCGTAGTCTTTCTCCACAGGAAATAATTGAGATTCAAAAGATAATCCGAAGTAACCAAGAAATGCCAAGTTGATCAAATATCCTGAGTGATTTAATTTACTGTGATCACTTCGTCACTCTAGAATCTGATATTGTGTCACTCATAACGTGCTATAGTACTATTGTAGTTATTTTAATTGTTTTTTTAAAGTGGAATTATGCAAATAGCCCCCAATGGTTAGTGAGTCGGCCCACAGTTCTGGATTTAAGGGTTCAATCCCAAGTCGTTCCTCACTGCGTGAAGTTTGCATGTTGTTCTCGTTGTGTGGGTTTTCTATGGGTACTCGGATTCCCTCCCACATCCCCAAAACATGCAAAAGGACAAAAGACTTGATAATAACTGGAAATCTATAATTAAATGGCAGTCCTTATATTATAGTACCTACAATACAAGAGTTTTTTGTACCCCCATGAACAACATGTTAAATAATACGGTCTTAAATACTGTACATGGCTATATTGCCCTGTTCTGTACTCCAAACATAGCTTATTAAAAGACAACAATATTGTATGTTGCCCTGCAGTCCAGGCCTCAGGAAAAGTCGTAGCAAATGGAGCAAAGGCAGCCTTCAGAAAACATGTCTGGGTTACACTTCGGGAGTTCATTTTTCATATAAACACTTTGAGGGCTTTCAAGGCTACTGAATCTGCTGTGTGTTTCCGAGTAAGGGACAGAAAGATCTGCCTTCGTATGGTGTATAGAATAATAGTTTTTACAAAGTATGGCAGTAGATGATTAAGGAATAAATGTTGAGGCAGAAAACAAAATGCACTGAAAATCATGCATGCAGAAAATTAAGAAACTGTACATTTCTTAGAAGACAAATCAAAATCTTGAGAATGTTTTTCTTTTTCTAAAACAGTATCTTGGGCTGTAATCCAGCTCTTGACACTGCAAAGGATTTGTGAAATACAAACACTCAAATGGATATTTGGTATCTATTTTACACTAGTTTAAACTTAGTTCATGTCAGCTTGCAAACTGTTACAGCTGACTGAGCCTGGCCTCTCACACTGTGATGTCCACACACTATTCTCTATGACTCTTGGGAAGAGGGGTTAAGGGCAGTGAAGTGTGGACCCTGACTGCTATTAAATACTCTAAAGGGTCACTCCAAATGTCCAGAAGACAGGCAGAGTGTTGGACACCTGCAGAGGGCTGTACAGGGTCATGCAAACACTGCACAGCTGACAGAGGCACCAAGCCAAGTAGTCGAGAAGGAAATTAAACTTTTATTTCATTCTAAAACAAATGTGCCTGGGAAGTCAGTGTATAATGTATTTTGTCGATTCTTTAAGTTTAGGTATGTAAAAAAAAAAAGGTAATTATAATAATAATCCAGGACTCGTGTTGCGAAATACTATTACCAAACTTCAGGATTTCCCCGTTGCATTAATTGTGGTGTAACGTCTAAAAGTTGGTAACTTTTTAGACTTGGGAGAAAGAAAAAAAAAAACTAAACGCTCAAAGCAAGGTCAAGAAAAAATTAGATGAGATTTCTGAGAGATTTTATTATTTAGCAACAACCCCTGCGGTGGGGAAGAATCATTTTGAGACCATGCAGAAGTCCTAGAGATTGCCATTGTAGACACAATTTCACCTTAAAAATAAACTTTTATACAGCCTGGTAAAAACCTTGAATTTGGTCTGTATAGCAAGGCCAACATTGTCTCTTGACAATTATATGGAGGGACCTGTTAATGGGGTGATTTTTTTCTTCACCGAAACACAGTTCACAATGCACACTTTATTAAATGTAATGTCTGTGGTCACATTGGGCTTTTTTCTAGATTTTTAAGTTTCGGAACTGTGAAGCATACGTGCGAACCAATTTTACCTGTGTTGGCACATTATTTCAATGGCAAACCTATAATGTTCAGCTTTCATTCATTGTTTAAATTGTCGAATTTGCTCGACATCTCAATAAATTAAAAGTTTATAGTTCATCAATACATTCTTCCTTACCATGCATCCTCACAAGGGTTGCCAGAGCTTAGCCCATATGTCTTCAGGCAAAGAGCAAACTACAATCTGGACTGGTCACCAGTCAGCCATAGGGCACACAGAGAGACACATGACCATCCTCACTTCCAATCATACTACCAACAGCAAGAATCGAGCCGTGCCTGCCTGCACCAAAGTCAGGTACACCATCATGCAGCCAAGCCTGAAGTTGTTCTACATAATAATGAAACCAACAGATGAGTAATGTACGCTCGATGTAAGGTAACGCTTGAGATCACAAAGAAGAATTTCTATCTGTAACGTATCTGACGAACCATGTGAGCTACTTCTTTTATTTTTAGACTGATGCATCCTCAGCGGAGTCTTGGAATATGAAAGCATCCCAGCATTTCCCTCAGCACTCGTAGACTTAAAGTTTTCCATGATGTCATTTGTGATGCAGGAGTGAGCGTAATTGAATAGGCAGATGAACATGAACTGGAATCTCCTCAAATTCCAATGCTCGTTTAATCCCCTCATTCTTCAAATCAGTTTCCAGACAGGAGCGACAAAACATTGCCGGAGCTAAGGCTAGGGCTCCTTCGCTTGGAGCCAAATTCTTGACGACATACTCCAAACACGACTGAGTAATGACGCCATTACTGATATATAACATTGCCTTATTTACAGTATAGGATACAAACTGACATTTTTAAAATCATGATAGTTATCATCCAAAAACATGCTGCTAATGTCTGCAAAAGGGTTCATTAAGATTACAAATATCAAATACCAAAGCAATAAAAAGTGCCATCAGGAGTTGCTAAACACTGTTATATGCAATCATATTAGGGATAAAAACTAAAGACAGGGAAAAATAAGCAGGGAACATTGATTATACAAATTTGACCAGAATTCAAATCTACTGGTAACTGAAGCATGGGATTTATTTTGAACACATTTAGGTTAAAAGCATATTTTAATAAATTAAAACTAATTCTACCTCAAAAATTCCATAAAAAATGTCAAAATTATAATTTAGTGGTTGCTTCCGCCTCTCTCCCAAAGTAAACGGAGAGCTCCAGCTCACATGCAATCATAACAAGAGCTTGTAATAATATATGAATGGTATAATTAATTAATATAAGTGAAATTCATATCCACTGAAGTTACATACAGCCTTCAAACATGATTTAATTTAATTATGTAAAAATTGGGTACAGTGGAAATCCTCTTGGTCTATTTTACTGATAAAATTTTAATTTTATACATTTATGGTTTTAATGAATTAAATAGGTGGCCCGGGAGTTGTCTCCGAGGTGGGTTTCTCACTGCTTGGGATTTGTATGTTCTTTTTATTATCTGTAAGTTACATTTTTACCTTGGTCAGTAGATCAAATTTACGCAAATTTACACCATCTTTCTCTTTGTTTGTTTGTCTTTAAGATTGTGGTCAAGATAACATGAAAATGGATAAAGGGATCTCTATCAAACATTCAGGATAAGCTAATAATATGAAGTAGAAGAGGTCAGTACGTTTTGGGTTAACGAGGTCAAAAGTCGTAGTTAAAAAAGAGGAATGTCCGAAAAGGCTCTATGAAAATAATGGGGTCCCTGACAAGTGTCATAAATCCCCTGTAAAGTGCCCAACATTTCGCTGTAAGGGGACGACAGTAATCAATTACAACTAGTACTTGGGAGTAACAGCACACCTTGACAATGAGTGGGGTAAACATCAAAGCAGGCTCTTTTAATTCAAACTAGGAGTCCTAAAATTTAATGATATCAGCTTTTCTATGGCTTCAATATTGCCAGAATTTAAAATTGTTATTTGGAAACTTCACATCGATATAAAAATAAAATGCCATCAGCTAAATAAATGAAATGCAAATTATAAAATTAATTAGAGTATTATTTTGGGGATCATCGGACTTTTATTATTATCATCATCAAAATTGCCACCTAACAATGTAGTGATTCACCTGACTTTGCTGTGGGCAATTATTATTTGAAAGTGGCATAGTGGGCAATTGTGAAACATGTCCATCCCACAATTCTGAGACCAAAGTTCAGTTCAACCCTCTGGTGTTGAGTTGCATATTCTCACCACGCTCGTAATGGTTTTATATGGGAATTCCTCATGCATTAAAAAATTGTAGGGCAGTTAAACACTAAATTGAATGGGAGGAAATCGGAGTACCGGGAAAAAACACTTGGAGGTTGGGATAAAATATGCAAACTGAACTCAGGAAGGTCGAAAGCCACCAGGGATTTAACCCTCGATTGTCGAACTGTGAGGAGGACATGCTAAGCACTCGGTCGACGCATATGTGTTGAACAATAAAATAAATATTTATGGTTGCAAATGAGGCTTCTCCCAATTAATTCCTGGATTGATCCATTTATCAAAGTAAGGGCTAAGTAATTTTAGTAAATATTCATTTTCGAAACCGATTTATCCTCAATGGGGTAGCGGGGGGTGCTGGGGTTTATCCCAGCTGACTTCGGGCCAGAGGCGGGGCACACCCTGAAATCGTGGCCCGCCAATCGTAGGGCAAAAAGAGACAAACAACCATTCATGCTCACACTCCTAGGTGCAATTTAGAGCGTCCAATCAGCCTACCATGCATGTGGAATGTGGGAGGAACCTGAGTACCCAGAGAAAACCCACGCAGACCCAGGGAGAAAATGCAAACTCCACACAGGCGGATTGACCTGGATTTGAACCCATTTTTATTCATATTTTATTTCGTTATAATTACGTTTTATCAATTTATTTTTTTAATTAAAACAAATATGAAGAACAAATCCTTATTTCATTGGGTTGTTATTCCAATGCATCCAACCGAGCAACAATAGGTTGGAATGTTTTTGCCTACATAAACAATCAACCCTACCCTGCCGAATTTATGCAAGGAACAAACACCAGTTAGTTTCTGTTTTTGGATTAAACATTTTACAAAGACGACAAATTATGTTTTCATTGATTTTTTTACGTTGTAAAAGTTTGACTCCACTCCTTACAATGAATGGAATCAACTGTAATGAAATAAACCAGGTTGTTGAATGACTTGTATGTACACTTGAACAGATTTTGCATTCTACAGACCCCACTTTTACAGCAGTTACACATATGTACAGTATGCATCTACTAAGCAGTATAAACAGAAAGTACGTTCGTAGATTGTGAGTAACACGCAAGTCATTTTTCTTTGAAAAATCAAGCATCTGCCAAGTGTTGTCTAGTTACATTTAAAATATACCTTATGTAACTATATAACATTGCTGTTGCACAGCAAAAAAAAAAGTCTGTTGCACTGCAAAAGCACTGCATTCCAGGCCCAAGTAGACTTTAAGCAACTTAGTCACAGAGTATGTCCGGGAAAAGAATTGCTGCTACAATTGCTTTATTGTTGATAAAACTTCATGGGTGTTCTGCTTCTGTTTTTCGTACTGCCAAGTTAATAATAAAATGATGTCATTATTGAGAATACACCAACAGCGTCATGGATGCTGAAAAATAATGTCCCACCACCCAGAGTGCTTTCACTTGAATCCTGGAAAAGGTGACGTGAATAACCATTGTTAAACAACACACAGACACTGTGTACTGTATGTTGATTAGATTTTTTTTTTAATATATTCATCCAGTATACGTAACCCTTAAACCAAGTTAAACCCACCCATCTTCCATAATGCTTATCCTCACTAGGGTCAGGGTAACCAACTGACATTTGGATAAACTGCCTCTCTCCAAATATAATAATAATAATAAAGGAAATAAAATGAATGTTCTCTCAATGGAAATGTGCTTATGTTCAAGAAGAATGTTCATACTTGCAAAGTATTGAGAGTTTACCCTACCTACTGCCCATTGGTAGCTGGAATAGAATAAATGAATGCTCAGGATTCATTGACAGCCCATATTTCTCATTTTTTTGGAATGTTTAAAAATATTTGTGCTTTCTCACTTTCATGAAAAGTTATCGTTATTTAAAAAAATGCACTGGGATCGGCTGGCCACCGATTCAGCCTGTCCCTCGCCTTTAGCCCAAAGACAGCTGGATTAGGCTCCAGCACCCCCTGCAACCCTTGTGAGGATAAAGAAAATGAATGAATATGTATATGTTCATTAACATAAATAGTTCCTTTAATAAATAAGTCAAATCCAAATGACAAAACCACTGTTTCATTATCCCTTCAGGATGTTTTTCATAAAGTTCACTATAAAGTTGAATTTAAATAAAATATCAATTTCCTGACATTCTGGTGAATCCATATTTAGGCAACAAAATGTAACCTTCTATCTTTTGCTATCTTACTCACCTTGGGGAGTATTATCTGTATGATTATGCTTATTAATGGGATTTTCAGATTTGTAGCTACCCAAGCTAATGTTTTTGGAAACATTACTAGATGCAATTAAACTTTGTGTGATTATCATTAATATGCCCCGTTGAGCGCGGATAAATGTAATATTGAGGGAATTATGGGCTCATTCAAGAAGCTCCGATTCAAAGAATTCATTATTTAGAAGGGTCTTCATGAGGACAATTAAAGGAAAGAGTGTCACCACATATATCAGGCATGCTTTTTAAAAGCCTCTAGGAACTAATGTGGATACAATAATGTGTACAAACAAGCAAGAGATCGAAAAGCCAAGGTTCACACACAAAATAAACAAACAAAATAAACACCTATATTAGCTTTTAATACAGTAGAAAATGTAGAACAAACAATGGATCAATGAGAGCAAGTCTCACTATTTCTTTATCAGCTCTTAACCCTGAAAGATAAAAAAAAACTTCTTGGATTATCTCTGAAAAAGCTCCGGAAAAGATGAGGTCACCGAGCTATATTTAGAGAGCTTTAACGATGGCATATTAAACAAAACGCTTCTAAAATTCAATTAAGAAACCACTCGGCCACAATGACCTGAAAATAACCCAGAGTTATTCTAAAACAAAGGCTCTGTCGACCAGCCACTGTGCCGCCTTACATGTGGTTTGGAAACAGGAGTGCTTAAAACCGTAGATTGTGAGGGGCTGTGGAGATTAATGAAGAGTTTCTTTTTCCAGGTGTTGTATTGTGGATACAAGAGCTTTGGGCCGTGAATTTTTACCAAGACGAGAAATCCTCACGGTAGAAATGAAAACAGTAATACAATATACAGCTCGGATTGGCTCACGTGTCGAGAGTGGGGGAGCATTTCAGAAAGAAAAGCGGCAGCAGAAAGAGTACTCTTAGACATTGATCATAAGTTACAAATATCCTCTCGGTGAATGACGGAAATCATCCTCTCAAAGTTAAGAACGAGTAGTTTTTTTATGTGATTTTCCCTGGTGCAATTGTAAATTAGTGTTGTTATCTGATTTTGATTGTTTTCTTGTATTTCAAAGTGACTCGTATCTTGTAATAATTTACATAATTAGGGAATTAAACTCAATAAGATGCAGCACATCTAAATATAATTATCCGCAAATAACATGACTAGATATGTATGATATGTATAATAGTATTAATATATCTACAAATAAAAACCAAATAAAAAGAACTACTATAAATGAATACTTATTACATAAATGAAACACGATAAAGAAAAAACATTATTAGGCAATGCCATAATACAAATTGTAGAAAGTGCTGTTTGTTAAAATTAAACGTGAATGTATAAAAAATATAATAAACATCGTATTAACAGTTGGATAAATATCTCACTGAGAGTTAAGTCAAGTTTACAAATTTACGACTGCTAAACAGTAGAACCCAAACTCAGAACATTCCACCATACCACAGTAATCATATTATTTCACTGAAAATTATACCCTTTTTGTAATCTGGTTTCAAACCAACATGTAAACATATTCAATAATCCAAATATGCTCATAATATTTGTTTTCATTTTTTAAGCCTGATTAATACACCTGAACCTTTTGCATTCCAAAAATTATATATAACCCTAACCCTAACCCTATTTTTGTAACCCTAACCCTAAACCTAACCCTAACCCTAACCCTAACCCTAACCCTAACCTTAACCTTAACCTTAACCTTAACCTTAACCCTACCCTACCCTAACCCTACCCTAACCCTAAACTTAACTTTAACCCTAACCCTAAACTTAACCTTAACCTTAACCTTAACCTTAAACTTAACCTTACCCCTAATCCCCTAACCTCCTAACCCTAACCATAACCCTATATAGATTTATTTTTGTATTAAAAGTACTTAGAATAATTTAGAAGTGAGAAGGAAATGTGTGAATAAATTAGGTTTGGGATAGACCTGTAATTACATCTTTCATTGCCTGTAAAAAAAAAGATATACTTAAGCAGATTTATAAGAAGAGTGAAAAGTTACCTTAACCAAAAAAAAAACGCAAAACGCAAAATGACACATGACAAAACGCAGGTTTGTGCATTGTAGGAATTATTTAAACTACCAAATTTCAGGCCGATTGTACTCCGACAGACACATCATGTAGAATTGTTGACTGTTATGGCTGACATTTTGAAGTGGGGTCATGACACCTCATGTAGTGTAAGATATACACAGAACGCCGTTCTGCTATCTTAGCTGCTTCACAACCACAATGCAGGAAGTTTGAAACGTCACGTTTTACTATTATTAATTGGGGATTATTTGGGGATTATTGACCAAAAGTGTATTTCCTGACCGGCATGGTCTTTCACTCTTGTTTATCAACAGCACTGTGTGACACCGAAATATTGCCCAAACAACTGGAAAACACATATTATATGTCTCTCCACACCATAAAGACAAAATAAACATAGAAACTGATTTTCCTGACGCGTTCATCATGAATATGTGGATCTAAGCAGAGCAGACTGTTGTCACTATCTGATAACAAGTCCTCTGTGGCCATTAAATATTCATCCCTGGTTGCCCTCACGAGAAGACTTGTTGAACCATGCTTTTTGTGGCAGTACGAGATGCTCAGGCAGGGTCTCGTCTTATAGTGTGAAAACTTGTCCCTTCCTTGACATAGTGTAACAACATGACACAACATTGTGACCCACACATCCCTCACACACTCACAAAAACAAGTCTCATCTGTAAATAGCTTGGGGCCAATTGATTAATGTATCCAATATAATAATGTAAGACACTGGTATTGATATTTAATTTCATTCATTTTCCGTACCACTTATCCTCAAAAGAAAAAAACATTAAAAACTCCAAACAGACAGGAGTCACCTGGGATCAATACTTCTATCCGAGAACTGTGAGGCTAGTGTGCTAACCACTCGTCCAACGCACTAACCACTCGCCCACCGAGCTTCCTAGTTAATGGTATTTGATTTTTTCTTTTTATATTAATATTTGAGGTATAAAGGAAAAAAAGAATAAATAGTGTCATCACAAGCCATTGCTCAAGATTCAAACTCAGGTTATTCTTAACACATAAAATTGTCTTAACTAACCTGTCTTATGTCAATGTCATTATCTGTTGGGATTTTTGGAATTTTGGGAATAGTGTGACTAGTGTGACCTGTCATTCTGACTATCCATTAATTAAGCCTAACTCACACACCCCGAGTCCACCTGCTTCAAAGCAATTGGGCCCGTCCCTTCTTTCCACGCTTGAACACCTCACCTTTGTGACAAATCATGTACCACTCCAATGTTTTTTATTACGTCATACAACCTTTAAAGTTTGGAAAAGGTCTCTTGATTGTTATAAAAAGTGATTGTGCATGTGGTAAAACATTAACACGAACAGCAATTCAACTTTAAATGATGTCATGCTATTTTGACCTAGTAAAAATGGAGAATAATTGGATGTAAAGAAAAATATGTCCAACTAATGTAGCAATACCAGAAATGTACTCATTTAGAGTTACAAGATAAACCCAAAAAATCCACCTTATTTCCCATTGCTGCAAATATTCAAAAGATTGACCTCAGTCAGAGGAAATAACTGCTAATGTGAATTATTCGTCTTAGCCAATTGACTGTTAGATGTTCAACAAATTTTGGGTGATGATCTCATCAGCTAAAAATCAATGATGTCATGGTATCGCTGGAAAATCAAGCGTCCAGTCATTATTAATTCACCACTATGCCTCAGTTTATTCTATTTGAATTACATCAATACAACAACATGCGTCTAGTTCTACAATTTCTGACAAATAATTAATAATAGGTCTACAATGAGTCAAAGAGTCTCAGGTAAAATTCTATCATGTCTCCTAAGCACATCAAATAGACAGACCACTTTTGTTTAAGATGTAATTCAACTTTTGACCTTAGGTCTGTCTATTAAAGCTGTTGAAATAAAAAAACACAGACTGTAGTGTACTTTTGTTGAGTATTGTTTAACTGCAATCACAGATCATAAAAATATCACATTAAAGCCTTTCTGCTCAGGTTTTATTGCATTTTCTTTGCAAAACAGACATTTGAAACAAATGTTGATCAGCTGAGTCAGATACGTCTTGCTTCTAATAATCATGATTCAATCGCTAATATAAACAATGCAACAAGGGAGCTTGCATGTGCGGTGAAATCATTCTAACATCCATTCCACTGTGTTCTCCCAGTCATTCCAATAATGAATAAAAATCATTCTTTTTTTACGGGATTACTAGTGATCAAGCCAGGTATGCATTTGTCAAAAAGTTAGAACCACATGCTAATGTGAATGTAAGACAGCTGGTTCTGATTAGGGCAATGCAGTAAATTTTACACATGTATACACGTTAGGCTGGAACAATTTTCCCCATTTTATCTTTGAGCTGAAAACCTTGCATTTTGATTTTCTTGGTTTAAAAAATATTTGAGGAGGCCTGGCGACTTGAGTGGTTAAGATGTCGGCCTCACATCTCTGGGGTCTTTGGTTCAAATCCAGGTCGGTCCACCTGTGTGGAGTTTGCATGTTCTACCCAAGCCTGCGTGGGTTTTCTCCAAGTATTTCAGTTTCTTCCGTCATTCGAAAAAAAAAAACGTGGACGGTAGGCTGATTAGACGCTCTAAATTGCCTCTAAGTATGAATGTGAGAATGATAGGTTGTCCATCCTTTTGTGCCCTGCAATTGGCTGGGCACCAATTCAGCTGGGATAGGCTGCAGCACCCCCGCAACTCTTGTGAGGATAAAGTGGTTCAAAAAATGAATGAATGAATGATATTAAAAAAAAATCTTTAAATTATTAAGAAGCTCACAATCTACTAGAGAAACATTTAACACATTCATGAATGTTCATTTTTGTGCAACAGTTTCATATAATGTACTTTGTTGACACATTAATCTATCAGACGAATGTTTATAGTGTCAAAATTTGACAATCCAAATATCCATGTGAAAGTACCCCTTCACTGCTTAAATGTGACCTGTGGATTCTTTGAGAGATGTTCCTCATTAAAAGACTGGAACATTGAATCCATAAAACGTTGCCCCCAAATATCTTCTAAATGCTGTCCATCCCATAGGCCAAGTATAACATGGCAGTGAGGGTCATATTTTTAGAGTTTTTGCCTACATACCAGAAACTATGGGAATGAGCTTCAGCAAAAATAACACAATATCAACTTTTTTACTGCGAACTCACTCGAGCCAATTGTATCTCGATGCTATCAGGGATGAATGTAGATGTTCTTCAATTAATGCTCAAGACAGCAATCTAGTCTGATCATTTTCTGTTTATATATGTTTTCCTTAATTTTCAGGAGACGTTGGAAATTTCATTAAAATGAAGAAGAGCGAGAACAGGTATCTGGCTTTTGATCCACTGTTTGCTTTGGTTTGACAGACGGCTGTCCGATGATACTCAGACACGCAGCACTTGGCTTTACCATGAAATTATAAACCTGAAGAAGGAATGTTTTTGCATCTAAAAAAAAAAGAGTGGACTATGCTGGCATTTGTTTATTTTGTATGTAAAGATAATATGAAACTATTATTTACTTAAGTAGTGCTTATTTCAAACTCACTCCAGAAACCTGAAATTGAAACTATTGGAATCCAGAAAATATCAAAAAGCAATCATCAAAACACACATGATAATAATATCTTTTAAAGTATGTTTTTATCCCTTAACAAGAACATTTTAATTATAGCAATAATTAATTTTATATCAAGATATGCCTCACTATTTGAAAAAATATATAGTTTATAAAATATAATTTTGGATAAAGAGGAGCTGCATAACATCCCCATATCAATTGATTTAATGATAAATAAATTGCTTTTAGTAGAATTTTAAGTCAATCCCAAATACCAAGTCTGTGTGTACACTCAAATGTTGTCACATAAATATTTATAGAAGGTGTGAAGAAACAGAAAGCAATACTCCTTGTCGAGGAATTTGCAATAGGTGTGAATGGTGTTAGGAACTCTACATCTAATTCCAATTTTGTTGGTTACGACTAAAATCGGATGGAATGTTAAGGCCTGCTGTATATGTATATTATATGAATATGAATATATATATATATATATATATATATATATATATATATATATATATATATATATATATATATATATATATATATATATATATATATATATATATATATATATATATATATATATATATATATATATATACATATATATAGTCTTCAGCACTATCCAACTTTGTTTGTTTATCTGACAAACTGGGAACTCAAAAATATTTAGAGGGCTAGTCATTTTTTAACCTGTCCGTCATGGGAAGGAACAACGACTGAGGAGCAATTGCAAGCTGGTGTCAAATATGCAAAGTGTGTAGCTCTCGCAAGTGCAGCATGTTATACACACGCGCCACTGTGACTCATAAAAAAAGAACCACAAAATTAGTGTAAATAAAAACAATGAACGGCAATCATTTAAAGAATTTTTAGGTCTTTGATATTCTATCAATGTTAGATTTTGTTTCATAAAATAAGGTGGCTTGATTTTAATGTTTGCTCATGAACAAAGTATTGGTGTTACTGCCCGTAGTTGGCTAAGAAATGCCATAAAACCCTTGTGAAGATAAATGAAACAGAAAATGAATGTATGAATGAAAGAAAAAACTGACCACCAAAATGTTTCAGTGATTTTTCAGTAACACTCCTAGAATTGCATTGGAAAGAAACAATGTCACCTCCAATGAAAGGCCCTCGATGGTGGCGAACTATGTTTATTTTGCGGACAAAAGGACAGTGGATTGTGGCCCAATGAAGAATCTATGTAATTAATTGCAGTACACTCTGACATGACAGTGATTTTCTTAAGTTTGTTTGTGTATTAGTGATTTAGGTATCAGTCTGGATTAGAAAATAATGGTTTGCTTAAAGCCCTCACCAGAACTGGAATTGTGTGCTCATTGCATACATTTCTGTGCGGTCGAGGACACTTTGGCGTCACCATAAACCTTCTTTCTGTGCCGCTTACGCACTAACCTACACTCCCCTGGTCTCCCCCTTGTCCTCCTTGCTAATGTGGAGTCTATGATTTGTTTGGCCTGCGATTGCGGCGCTATTTCACGACTCGGGCAGCCGGTGACATCATCCTATATCATTTGAGTGTGTGTGGAAAGTGACACCTCTGGTATTAGATTATCTGAACTGCAGTAAACACAATTGCACTGACAACAGCAATTAGAATGCATTTTCGACAAGTGCTAGGACATGCTACTCACTTTTTTTCAGATGTATCTATCTATATTTTTCAATGTAAGATTTTAAAACGTTTTATTCCATAATAAATGTCCATTATGGAATGCTTAGCCAATAACAACTTGGGGGTTTTAATCTGCATGACATTTAAAATAATTTGTGATGGCACTGCTGTCATTGCAGCAGAGCAAAGCCTTCGACGATGTTCCAAACATTGTGGACACTGTGACCGTACACTGGGTAATAATCAGGGAGTATGGGAGCAATATGTGTTGCAAAGCTGTCTGCTCCGCAAAGAAAGGAACGTCAAACATAACTTCTGGATTCTGAAATGGTTATAGCCAAGTCAAGTCAAGCACCAAGGAACATTGGTAAGTAATTTTATGTACTGCTATTTCTTGATAACAGTGAAGGATTACACCAAAAATAGCTTTTTCTAAAACAAATTGCTTAAAGACAATTGTTTTTCACCAAGGCTATGAGCAGAGTAAATTAAATCTTCTCCAGTTTATCCTCTCACTTTCAAACATGTCAAATACAAATGTGTATAAAGCTGAAGAGGTGCCTTGATGTTTACACATCCAGGCTATTTAAACCCACTTTTAAATCCTTAGAACAACCAAAACCCACTGACATAGTGAACCCTCGGTGTCAAGAGCCAATGAACTGCAACTGTTGGTGGCATTTATTGTTGCAGTGATTAGCATGAAAGATATTGGTTTAAAAGGCAAAACTGTGTAAAACTGAAAAATAAATAGGCTTAATAATTTATGATTTCTTACTAACATGTTGCATAAAAATGCCAGGCATTTTAATCTTGAAATGAATGACAGTTACACATGAAGCCATGTGTTGGCTTTGATTTTGGAATGGTAAAAAATAAATAGGTAAAAAAAATCACTTCTGATGAATGTAAGCTAGTGCTGATAAGAAGTGCTTCTCTGAGGGTCACCATGCATACATGTGACACACGTGCACACAGGCAATGAAACACATACACACAGACTTTGTCCTATAAATAAGTCTTTGGTATTGAGGGGTCAAGTAGAGTCCAGTTCCGCAGATACCAACGTTGTACTCAGGAATCAGTCCGTAGCCTTTGGCAACCTACAGGTCTGTTCTCGATCTGTCAACCACCTCTGACACTGTACCCGGATCAGATTACGTAGCAGCGTAATCTTTCCAAGAATTTTCATGTAAAATCTGGTGACTGATCACATATCAGAGTTTGGTGAAACTAAGTGTGTATACACCATTGTGAATGTAAACATCCTGGAAGGGTAGGAGGGGTTTATTGGGTTTTGGGGAGGACATGGTACAGGCATACCAACACCACCATAGCTCTGTATGACCCCCATTGAGAACAAATATGTGCTAGCTGACAGTCCATGTCAGCAACACAACATGGCTAAAATATTTGCACTGCTTGTTCGTTATGTTGGCAGTCATATTTATTAGTGCTTAATGCTGTCAACTCCACAAAGAGATTTCCGGGTTCGGCAATCCATGCGTCCCAAAAAAAAAATAATAATAATAATCAAAAAAGCACGATAATATAAAATGGAAATTTCGGTAACTCGAACATTGAATTTAAAGGACCGATGAAAAAAACACAAGGCAGTTTCCACTCATTTACTTTTTCAATTCTTATTTTGAAATGTCTTTATTTCCTATCAAGGTAATAACCAATAACAATCAACTATAATGTGGCAGATATACATGCAGTAAATATTTGGCTTAAGGTCTATATTTTTAAAACAATCTAAACAACACATTTATATGCCAGAATAAATTGTGTAGGGAGGGATACACGTGTATATATTGTCATTGTTATAGATCTGGATTATCCAATAAAAACGACACCATCCATTTTTTTTAATAACGATCAAGTCAGAGTTTCAAGACTAAAACTATTGTATTACCTGTGTATTTCTAAATATTACATGAGTGTATTGTTCTGATGTACTATTACTTAAGTGGGGCTTTGTTGCTGGGCTTGTTAAAGATCCAAATTTAGAAAGCTTGTTATGCAGACATGTTTTAAGATGTTTAGGAAGTTTTTAAAATTGTCAAAAAATGTACAAATTTAATAATACATTTATAGAAATGGTATGTGGAGCATGCCCCTCCTTAACTTATAAAAGACCTAAAAGATCCTGCGTTACGTTTATAAACATGGCATGCTTTACTTTATCCATTGTATTTGCCCCAGTATTATTTCAACTAATATTTACATCTTCTATTTCAATTTCACCAATTTTTAACTTGTTTCCCTTCATAATTTGTGAAGCAAGATAATAAGATAATAGAAATCAGATGAGAGATTCTTGCTTGACTAAATGCAACTTTCATCAAGACCAGTTAGTCACGGGTACACACATTGCCAACAACAAAGTAGTCTTTATGTTATTAAATTTCTGATAGAGAAAATTCAACAATGGTGTCCAAAGCCGACACATGGCTTTTTGGTAATAGTCAGGTGTTAAAAGTTAAGCTGTGGTGATGGAGACTCTGGCCTTGAAGCCTCACAGACATGGACCCTGCTCTTCCCTAATCCCAGACTTCTGTGGCCCCTGGCCAGCCAGTGCAGACTCAATCTAAGTCAATTGCATAAACCTAAACAACCAAAAACATAAAACACTATCTTCCAGCTCTGTGTTTATGTACATGATGGGAGACAACCTATCTGCCTCACAGAGTTCTTGCAATGTTTGTGGATTCCATTTGGAATTGCCGGCAGACATGCGCCTCACTCGCCCATGGGTCCATGCAAGTGAAGGTGACCGAGCCACAGAGAAGATAAAGAAAGCAGAAAGATTTAGAAGCAGGACAGGAGGAGATCCTGGCTAAAGTGGTTGTTTTCTATCACTTTTGGATTGCCTTGTCATGAAATGTCTTTCTTCTGAAGCCCATTTTCAAGGCAGATGAGAAACGGATGCTAATCTCCACTGACTCCTTGCTTTTCCCACGTCGTTGTCCCGTTGTAAAAAAATATTTGAAAAAATATTGCTGCTTTTCTTTGTACGTCATTTCCATGGCCTATGTTTTCTCTTTTTTTTATATAATACTTTAATTTGTTTGCCTGAATTCCCTCATTCCCATCTTTTTCTTTAGGAACAGCCAGCTCATATCGTGGGAAAAGTCCTTCGTTTTTCTGATAAGACTGATTGAGTACCGAGAAATGACTGAATCACGATGACTCTTGGTGCTGACAAATGCGACTTCCATCACTCAGTGCCACATATTTTTGTAAATTTGAAATACTTGACAAAATAACAAATGATACAAGGAAAATCCATCAGAAAAGCAGCTTGATTGAATTATTTGCTCCCAGATCCCTTGACTTCTGAGTTAGTCACTAAAAATATACATTGAAAGATGCTGTGAACTCATATTGATGATTTTTTCTACTTTTTTAGGTTTTGTTTTAGATGGGGTTCAAAACACCATTTGTTTTTGTCACGACTTAAAGTCCAGTGTTTTCTGGCTCGCTCCTACCACGATATAAATCATCCATCATCCATTTTACCAATGACAAAGACCACAATGCTTCTAATCTGCGCATCCTCTGCAATTTACAATGCACTAAACAACATGGTGACGTTTTATAAATTAATGAAAAATGAGAGGATAAAAATGACTTCATTAGCAACACAAATGGAGATCCACCGTGAAAAGAAATTGCTACCGTAATCCTCTACGACCCCCTAAAAACAATCAACAACAACTTAATGACAGAAGTGGGGTAAAGACATGTTTTAACTGCAAACGAACAAAGATGAGAAGGTTTTTATTTCACTCTTTCTCAAAGTTGATCCACTGGCCATTCACTCACAATTGGTCTAAAAATGAGGCATAACAACTGATAACAATGGGATCCAGAGGGCAGTCTTCTCTGCACCAAGTGATCATTTTGCAGTAAATTTCATGCAGGAGGAACAGAGCTTTTTCGGGTTATTTTATGCCAGTTAGTGGGACTGTATCCCCTGTATCACTCACTCCGATGCCACCTCACATCAGCAGCACCCCTAAACTCCAAACCGGAATGTGACACTGTGGTTCGTGACTGAAAAATATCCTGAATACGCATGACCTGAAAGAATTTCCTTTCCATGTTCTCCATATTCGTAGAAACTGATTGAGAAGCTCAGTCATCCAGGAAAGGCTCAGCTGCTCCTCCATATCAAGACTAGGCAGGTTAGGTGGCTCACCATTTGATAAGGATTCCTCCCCGATGAGACGTTCCAGGCACGTCCCAATGGGTGGACGCCATGAGGCCAACCCAGGACATGGTGGGGAGACTATGAAATCATCATAGAAGAACTAGATACAGTGGGGAGTTACGTTAAGGCTTCCCTGCAGAAGCTGATGCCTCGTGACCCGATCTCAGATAAGAGGGAGAATATGGATGGATGGAACCACACAAAAATTGTGTAGTAAATCAGATCCAAAGGCGTGGATTCTGACACATGCTCTAAATTTGTGATCTTGCCCCTTTTCATCTCTCAGAGCTGCTCTCCATCCTATATGCTTTGGCATGGTTCTAAAGGTTAAATGACTATCTGCTACTCGAGTTTCCAAATTCTAAACCGGAGCTTAAAGGATATTGAACCTTCTGGTTTCTCTCATTTCTGAACCGCTTTATCCTCACTAGAGTTGCAGGGGATGTGGGAGACTATCCCAGCTGATTTCAGGCCAGAGGCGGGGGCACTCTGAGTTTGTGGCTAGCCAATCGCAGGGCACATGGAGACAAACAACTACCATTCCCCCACGCTCATACCGAAGGGGCAATCTAGAGTGTCCAATCAGCCTATCATGCATGTTTTTAGAATGTGGGAGGAAACCACAGCACCCAGAGAAAACCCACACAGGCCCAGGGAGAACATGCAAACTCCACACAGGTGGACTGATCTGGATTTGAACCGAGGACCCCCACTACGAGGCCAACACGCTAACCACTCATCCACCACGTCACCCCAAGGAAAAAGATAAACAGATAAAAAAAATTCAAAGCCTTTCAATTTTTTTTTCATTCGATATTACTGCTAACAACTTGTCTCACATTAACTCTATTCAAAGTATACAATTGAAAGTATGGTGCCTCCTCATACCCGATTGTGGGTGACAGATGCCAGTGTTTGCCAATAAACACAACTAAATGGCAGTCCTTATCAGAATGGCAAAAACACTATTATTTTGTGATTTATTAGAACTGATTAAAACAACATGAACATTCCAAACTCAGTTTGATCAGTGTTATGTTGAATTTGGATGTCATTTATATAATATTTCTGAATAGTTAAGACATAATCGCTACTCGCATCTATGTTAAAACACCAGAAATCACAGAAAATACAAAATGTCATTAGTTGATTTAAATGTCTGTGGAGATTGCCAATAAACAGTGTTATACACATAGTCAATGCAAAAGCATGTGCCAAGAAAATTGCATTATGACATCCTGATGTGCACTTGATATGTATGATATACAAATATGCACACAAATCAATCTGTTTGATATATGAAGATCATCAGCTCATTCTTTGTGTTGCAAGAACTCATGTACTGGTCATACTGTTCAGATGAGACTTGTCACGTCTGTTGACATAGGGCCCAATTAAAGGGGAGGATTAAGCCGGGGCTGGGTGACCTCTTTA